>NW_024529266.1:1242959-1419961 GCF_017590135.1 Pyrgilauda ruficollis | reverse complement strand
CCCCATTAAAAGGTTTTGATGGCTTTTCCTAAAAAAAAAAAAAAAAAAAAAAAAAAAAAGAAGGGCATATTTGTAAGTCAAAATTATGCCCAGCTATTGTTCCCCAGCCCTAATGGATGTACATGTGATTGAAATTTGCAGCTTAATGTGAGAAGTAGATAGCTGAGATATCTAGAATTGTATACTAAGAAGGCAAAACTTAATGCAGATTAGCTAACTTAGCCAGAGTATTAGTTTGTTGTTGTCACCTACACTAAATATATGACCATAGCTTACAGTTAGGAACCAAGATAAGGAGTTTTTAATGCATCTCTCATGCCTCCTGCAATCATTCCTTGAACCCAACATTTTCATCCATCAGTAAGAACATAAAACCCTGAGGGCATTGCTAGGCACAATGAATATTCAGAAATTTAAATTGATGTTGTTACCAAGGTGAAGCTAAAAGCTGGATTTAAATTTGATGTTTAAATCCAACAGGCAAGTTTTAAGTAGAGAAGTAAAAAGAACCAATAGAAGTCACTGAAGCATATCAGGTCCCGATGTCTTCAAAAAACGGGGTTTTTTTTTAAATTAGAGATACTGGGTCAGATCTTGACCTTATCCCAGTCATTTTCTGGATCCCATTCAAATTCTCTGGAATTTCTTATTAGGAGAAATCAGTGAAGAAAATGAGGATGGTAGACAAGCTAGAAATTCATCTTACTGAAGATCCTATAAAATCTACTATGTATGAAATCTATAAATCCTATCCTATAAAATCAAAATATGTATCAAACTAATTCTGTACTAGCCTTAACTTCTCAGATACCCTTCTTAATAAAGTACTGGTGCAAAAAATCAAAGACCTGAGAATCACATGGAGCAAGGTAGCAAGGACCATATTTAACAGAAACTGTAGCTGTATTCCGAAATTATCTGCTACCGTTATCCCATCCAGCTCACCTCCATCTCACTTTGTTTCTCAGAAGGTGATATGTGCATTTCCGCGTCTAATACGGACTGATCTTCATTTTCAGCAATCATTTCCTCATCCTTCTCAACAGCATCCACCTTAGGCACTTCCACTAAGTCTTCAGAGCTTTCAGATGTGTGGGCAAGAAGTTCCGGCCTGTAGCAGGTATTGAGACATATCTTTTAGATTAATACATAATTTTGGTGATCTCAGCAGGAAAATTCTTTCATGACCAATTATGTGGTGCATATTTGCCACAGGAGATACAAATCAAGAAAACTAAATGCATCTAAAAATGGCTAACTCCTCATTAGGAAAAAAAAGTAATAACAACTAGGAAAACTACTTTGGCAATTATAAAATTATATCTGTCTCACTTCCATTTTATGGGAAAGAAATCTGAAATTTCTCTAAGTTTATTATTATAAATTCAGAAAGTAGTGATGCATTACATATTTGAAAGCTACAAAGGGTTAAGAAAAGCAGCAACTTCTTTTTCCCTTCATCCCCACTGTAGAAATATTTTCAAATAATGGAATTATGAAAACACCTGTATTCGTATAATCACTGAAAATACAGATATTACAAAGACCATGACTGGAAAATAACTCAAGGCAATAAACACATCAACAGTGAATAAGCTGCCATCAACTAGAGGTTACATTAGCAAATATCTAAAGATGAAGTGCTGATGCACTGTCACTACTGCAGGATAGTAACAGTAACTCAAATATTCAGTTCTCATTTTTGAGACAATAAAGTTTAGATGAACTGAACCTATTACATACAAGCAAAGAAAAATGTGCATGCAATAGATTCACAGGAGTCTACTTTGTGATCTCATAGTAAAG
The DNA here is from genome assembly GCF_017590135.1 of Pyrgilauda ruficollis. Taxonomy (NCBI): domain Eukaryota; kingdom Metazoa; phylum Chordata; class Aves; order Passeriformes; family Passeridae; genus Pyrgilauda; species Pyrgilauda ruficollis. Next base: position 1,418,155 of record NW_024529266.1, on the reverse strand, counting down.
GCAGTACTGGAGGGTTTTATCCTACATGACAGTCTTGAGATGAAAGTAGGACTCAATAGGAAAATGCACAGCAGAAGACCCTGCTTCATTTTTTGGTGTGCATGAACGGAACGTACCAAGCTCATATGCTGTTCTGATGCCTTCATTTTAGCACTCCTTTTAGCTCTGCTTAAAAACACCATGTAACGCATCTTGTGAAACAGCAACACATCATTGCCTTAATTTTGCAAGGCCCAAAATTTGACATTCAAATTAGGTTAGTTTAGTAACCAATCATACCAGGTTAGTCCTCACATACAAACTAGCCAATTACTAGAAGTAATAGCACTTCTTAAGCTGAGGCAGCATCAAGTGTGCCGCTTGACCTGTTGAACCAGCTTAGAGCAGTGCACTGACAGCGCAGCACAGCAATACAGTATATGTAATTCCACAGAGCAATTTAAACACAAAAATTAGGCACTACCTAGTGTAAGGTCTCAACTGCACAAAGAGAATCCCCACAACTAATTCTGTTTAAAGAGGCCCCATGTCCCAAGCTTGAGTGATTTCCTAGAAAATAATAAAGTTATCTTCAGTTTGTCAAAAGAAGCTTTAGGGGTTGAAGTGGGTTTCTTTGGAAGAGAATGAGAGGGAGACACACACATGGAGCAGGGTGGGGTGGGCACAGTGTGTCTGTGACGGAGGAAGGGGCTATTTATTTACTTAAAATAGAAATTCTGAATGGAAAGCCAGTACAAATTATTACTCCAAGCCCTGTCCTGTAAGAACTGTTATGGCACAAAAGTCACACTACTTTTCACATCCACATCTGATGATTGTTACACAGGTTAACATCATTTAAACTGGAAATGGTTTTGGGTTCTTTTCAGGATGTTAGATCAGATATGATGGTTCAAAATATTGTCTGAGCAAAGGGCTTTCCTTTGAAGACATGGCTCCCTATAACACTTTTTATTAGCTGACAAGCAGTAACCAGCTCCCCAACTGAACAGTCAGACCATATTTTATTGCAATATATCAACTGTAACAACAAGTGGGGGAGGGACACCTCCTCAAAGACCACACAGAGTGTTATGGATGTAGGTCCAGATATATTATCTCAAAAAACCATGCTGTGAATACAAATATTTTTACCATTGTACAGATTCAGTTACAAAAGGACACTCTCAGCCATCACTCTTTTCCTATTATTTCTATTATTTACTGAGCTTTCACAGGTACTACATTGTGGTGCAATCACTCTTCAATTGATGTCTCACTTTTCTCTCTTCCTATCTTGCATTAGACTTTACTTTTAGTAATTTTAAAATCAAGCAAGTGAAGTGGGGAAAAAGGAGAAGAAATACCAGTTGCACACCCTGAGACACTAATATAGTTTATGGCTGCCTAAGCAACAAAATAAGAAATCAGTAAAAACGGGCTCCTGGTACCTGCTTTTGGACATTTGAAGAGCATTTTCCTCATCTTGTTGGGAAGTTTCAAGTCCAGGTTCCTGTCTATTTTTATTTAGCCTCTGACGTTTTAAATGACTGCTTCGTGTCCAGATGGAAACAGGAGTTGCATTAGGGTCTTAGAAGAATAACACAAAAAAAATTCCAGTGAACAAATTCAGACTATGATCTGCATATGACTTCCCTATCCGAAATAGTTCATGAAAGAAATTGAGTGCCACTAAAACAGCATTTCCTTGTGTTACTTTCTTTCTGAATAGGGTCTTTACCAAGGCTCATAACAATTTTATCTGAATTCCTCTAAAAGATATATGAGTTCAATCTCAGCACCTTAGAGGAAAGCTTGTTTTCATATCCATTTTACAGATGAATGAAGCAAAATGGAAAGCTGTAAAAGAGCCTGCAAAACTATCTATCTAGAGTATCCACCTAGAGTAATTGCAATACTGATAATCAAGGTTATTTTTACCTTCAGATGTGCTTGCATGGACATCTGTTGATTCTTTACCTTTTTGAGAGTCAGCCTGTGGAGCAAAAGCAAAGCTAATGTTATTCTAAAATTTTCTGAATTTACTAAAATACCTTCATCATCCTACCTATGGCTGCACCTTTCTAAAGCACTATTTCATAGTAATGATCCTATAAAACAGCAGCTAAAATAATTCTTAATTTATAGCTAAGTCTTCTGTCTCATCTCAACAAATTTAATATTTTTTTGAAGTTATCTTTATGTCATGGATGACTAGTTTTTCTTTGTTTTATTTCTGGCTCCAATATAGAAGATAAGATTTCAAGGTGGCCTGTCACTATTAACTAATACTATCAAGATTTTTTCCTAACAGTTCTGCTTATAATAAGTTTCCACACAAGTCAATTAGAGGACGCTCTTTCTGGCTTTTTTCCCCTTTCTGTATAAACCCAAGGAACTACACTGCAGTTGTTGGCAAAATTTATTTGCGAAGTCTTATTTTGATACTTGTATACTATTCTATAGTTTTATTTTTGTCATGACATCCAACTGAATAGGGCAACCCATGTAAAAAATAAAAAAAGCCAGAACTTTTTTTGGTGATTCATCAGTAATGCAGCTTACATGTCAGCTTACAGTCAGCACAAGAGGCTGCTTAGCTCCCTCTCCCTAGAGCTTTTTTGTCCCCTGTTTCTCCACACCATCCCAATACCTTAATTTTTTTCTGCAAGTTAGCTGAGGATTCAGCACTTGATACAGTAAAGTACACAAAAGCTGTACACATTAAAATAAAATTAAGTACATTGTTTTTTCTTAGCCACTAGTAATAATCTGGAACAGCAATTACCAGCATCCTGGTCCACTTTTCCAGTCTCACTTCCAATACTGTGGAAGAAGGCTGGCAAAAAGTGGCCATGTCTACATTCTGCTATTTGAAGTAGTGTCCTAGATTGCAAGGCAATGTGTATTCTATTTGCTGCCTGTAAGAGGTGTGGCAGTTATCTTCTGTTAATTGAGCAGTTTTCTTTATCTCTTCTACAACCAATCCTCCCTCCAGAGAGACATCTTCTGTTAATGGGCCATTGAGTGTCACTGCATGACTGATAAAATTACAGCATCCTATTGTGAGATGCTCCGCCCAGGGCGAGGAGCCAAGCATCCTAACTGGATATAATCTGAGATTCTGGGCCACCAGAATAGCCTTTCCACTGGATTCCCAGAGGAACAGCTGCCTTTTTCACTGGATCTTCAGAGGAAGACTACCACTTCTACAGGATCACTGCTGCAACAGAACCACACCTGACACTCCAGGAGGACTGCAGCCACCATTCCAACGGGACTGCTACCAACACCCTGACCAGGTTGTGTTCTGATTCTGTCGGTGTTGTTTTGTATTACTGCATTGCTTATTTATTTTTTATTTTCTTCCCTAATAAAGAACTGTTATTCCTGCTCCCATATCTTTGCCTGAGAGCCCCACTTAATTTCAAGTTTGTAACAATTCAGAAGGAGGGGGTTTACAGTTTCCAGTTCAGGGGTGGCTCCTGCCTTCCTTAGCAGACACCTGTATTTTCAAACCAAGACAAGTAATTTCAGATGAGTACATAAGAATTTGTAAATTAAGAGCAAATTATTCTAGAATCAAAACGCACAAAATGGGGAGCACTAACAGAGAGGGAAAAATTAAAGTTGGGAAATGTTTTTTCATGGTTTGGGGGAAGGTGGGATATTTTACTTTCTTACTTGGTGCAACAATTTTCAAACCATTGCACAACTGCTTATAGATACTGCAGATGCCAATTTTAGAGCTGCTAGCAGTTTTACCAAGTTATGAGGAGTTGGAGCACTTTGGTATCTACTGTCTTTTCCTCTACAAAAGGGCAAGAGACAGGGCTTCTTAACTCACAGCAGCAAAAATCAAAAGAATTGCTATCACTCTCCTATTTTTTCCGGGTATATCCATATAGCTCTATAACCAAAATGTGTAAGTTTTTAGATCATTTGCTGATATGATTTTTATTGGAATCTATCTAAAACTCAGAGATGAGGCTAGAGACACTGCTGCAAATGAAAGACAACTAAGAGTTATTGCTTCCAGTCATTGAGAGATTTAAAACATCACTACTTTTCCGTCAATTTTGCTTTGGGAAATAGTAATTTTTCTCAAATGGGAAAACTTTACTTAAGTTCCAAATCTAAAGTTGAAATATTAACATCTGAGAGTACTGATTTAGTAATTATTTCCCATTTTTAATTAAAGCACTGGCTTCTATGAAAGCATGGTCATGTCAATAACACAGACATTCCTTAAAGCATGCAAATCTATGCTCATGGTATTTGGAGCTATGAATGATTGTCAAGTACATTCTGTGTGGCTTCAGAACACAAATGAAATAAAGGAAGAGCTTCATAATATTTAATGACCCAAACATATTCATAACTACATGTCCATGAGCAGCTGTAATCTGGCTGCTGTATCAAATACATGCAAAGAAAGGTGCGGTCTTTTTGTACAGACAATGTCTAACTCTCCACGCAATCTTAACATCAGCCATTGTATTGAACTGTGACATGGATGGGTACCTCTAAAAACTCTCTAAACAGTTTTATCTCAGAGACAGTTGAAACACTCTCCTTTATGTAATCTGGTGGTAAAAGAGTCAAATTGCAGACCCTGATAGCTGCAGCACAGACTCTCTACATGCATGGGAAAACCCCACCTGTCCACAAAAAAAAAAATCAACAAAAAAGCCAAAACCAAGAACCAAACCAAAACCAAACAAAGCAAAAAACAAATAAAACAAAACCAAAACAAAAAATCACAACCCATCTCCAACATTAGCATTACATCAATGGGAAGCATTACATCCACAGAGAAAGTAACAAGTAAGCAAAAATAATTTCTCGTAACTGTTTTTCCAGTTACAATACACTCAAAAAAAAAAAGAGGTGACAGAAGGTGTACCTACACTTAGTTGTGTTTCTACCTCAGTCCTTGGTCCACCTGCTTCAGATACTGCAGACTGACAAAAATTGTCCTCTGCTTGCAAACTCTTATTTTCCTTCTTCGAGGTCTCTGCTGTGAAGATTTAAAGGAGTAAACAGAGCAAGAGAAAATTAGTACCTTTATATAACAACCGTTTGTCCTGCTTTCAGCTGGGATAGAGTTACTTTTCTTCCTTATAGCTCATACAATGCTCGTCTTGAATTTAGTGTAAGATAACACATTGATGTTTTAGTTGTGCTAAATAGGGGGTGACCCTAATTCAAGGACTTTTCACTTTCTTATGCTGAGTGAGCAAGTGCAAAAGAAGCTGGGGACAAGACACAGCCAGGACCAAAGAAATATTCCATACCACATTGTTAATCCCAGTACATAAACTGGGAGGGGCTAATCACTGCAACTGCATTGTGTATCAGTTCTCTCTCTTGGGTTTCCTTTTTCTGGTTTTGTTGTCTCCCTTCTCATTATGATTATTGTCACATTATGCTTCTGTTTAATTTGATTTCAATTATTAAAATGTTCTTGCCTCAATCCAGAGGTTTTGCATTTTTTTTCAGATTCTCCTCCCCACCCCACTAAGGGGGGGAACAAGCAGATGCATGGCACTTAGTTGCTTGTCAAGTGCGAAGGAAAGGCCTTCAAGGAAGACATTCCATGTCACCCAGGCAAGTGGACCACCATGGACAGGGAGGTGTCTGGTACCTGAGGGAGCTAGCTGTGCTAGAGATGATTTGTTATGAGCCAAAGAATGTGCAGTCACATACTGATCTTGACAAAGCCCAATGCACATAACCCATGTGGTAGGTATTTGTATATGTAGCACACCATCATCCCAACTCATTGGCATTAATGACCTAGAGAGATGAAGAAGCACCCACAGTGGTTTAAGTGGTTTGCTAACTCTGGGAATACAAAGAAAATCTCTCTCCCTACCTATGGACTTGCCTCTCAGTTGTGAAAAAATCTTTTCAAAAAGTATGAAAAACAGCTCCAGGAGTTACAGCAACAAAAAGAAGACAGGTTCTACTCCCTGCCTGTACAGACAAGTATCTCAGCTATTAAGAGATTCTTTTGCACAAAAAAGAGGATAAAGGGTACACACCATGGTTTTTAAAATCCTGTGGGACCACAGAAAGGATATGAAAAAATTATATGGAAAATCCACCTCCACCCTAGAGGCATGAACTGCAAGGAAAAACAATCACAAATGTGAATTCTTGCAGGAAAATTGCTGCTCCAGTCTCCAGCAGGCAATTCCCCAGACAGAATGGAATGGCTAATCTTACTCCTGATTCTATGGTAAAGAATTCTAATCCCTTTTCACAGGAAGTGGGTGAAGAATTCTATATCCATACTAGAGGGTCCTGCCTCCCATCAACGGGAGACGATGATCAGTTAAGTTCACTGGAATGTGAGGATCCAGTAGCCTAGAACGTCAAACCCACAAGAGTATAAGGGTCTAACAGACATCAGTGCACAGTGTGCCATAATGTCATCATGCTATAGAGGGCAATAACCCATTAGTAGTTCTGGAGTGACAGGGAGGTCCCAACAGCTGACTATAATGGAGGCTGAGACTCGCCTGAGTGGGAATGAATGGCAAAAGCATGTCACTGTGACTGCCCAGAGATTCTGTGCATCTTTGTCACAAACCATTTCAGAAGAGGATATTTCAGGGATCCAGAAGAGTAGCATCGGGCTTTCACTACAGCTGCCTTGGAGACAGGGAAAATTAAGCATCTGTCTGCCTGGCATTTTCTTTCAGAGGGCCCTTCTGTTGTGGGGCTGCTGAAGAGTAACAGGTGCCAGCCACTAACACAATGGTGCACCATCAGAAATACTGCACCAATTAGATTGTCCAGGAATCTTGAAAGTGATCAAGGACTGGCCTGAAAAGATTTTGGAATATCACTAGAGGAGTGGTCAACTCCTCTTGACCCATACTGAAGAGCACTCACTGTGAATAAAATACCAGAAAAAGAGAAGAAATATGCCTTATTTACTGATTGTTCTGCTAAACTGTAGGAAAGGATCAGAGATTGAGTCTTCTACAACAAGCTGCTGAAGAAGGTGAATCAAGTGAATTTGCAGAGGTGAAGACCATCCAGCTGGCTTTAGACATTGCTGAATGAGAAAAATGACCAATATTTTATTTCTACACTGACTTGTGTAGTGACAAATATCCTGTGGGGTGGTTGCAGTGACAGAAGCAGAGTAAAGCAAAAAGGTAAGGCCATCTGAGCTGCCATATTGCAGTATCTTGCATATGCCATATGTCATAGGTTAAGAAGGAAGTGAGTTTTTTGGGAAGTTGTGGTCAAACCAATCAGTGCTTGGATTTGAATATTGTCACCTGCTTTGGCCACTGAAGGTGTGGACCACCTCTGAGAACACAGGGGGTTAAAAGCAAGAACTCCCAGGAGAACTCTCTCTTGGTCCCGGTCAGGGAAGGAGCTCAGAGCTCCCCTGCCCAGCCGGGGCTGGCTGGGAGAGGGAAGCCATGCGGCCGGGTGAGGTAGGCCGGAGCCTGGGGCAGAGGAGGGGAGTGAAGGCCTGGCAAGATGGAAGGGTGGAGGAGCCCTGAGAGGCATCGGGGCCCCCCCCCACACCCCCTGGGAGATGGAGAGAGAGAGCCAGTGCCTGTGCTGCCTTGGAATGTGATATTGTGCTGGCAGCACAGGCTGGCCAGAAGGAAGGTGGGGGATTCTGGGCAGACAGAGGCGAAGATTTTAACCCCTTTCTTGAATAGTGGAAACCTTACAAATACTGATTCTCCTGAATCTGAATGAGGAGAGAGAGAGATGAAGCATGAGGAAATGGGAAAGTGTGAGGAAAGTTGGTGCAAGTGAGAGATGTTGGAAGAGGTGGGAAGAATCCTAGGTGGGAGGAGATGATGGAGTGCCCTTGGGCTGGACTCTTTTCTTGTATGGCCATGGACAGACCCATGTTTTTCCTGTGACACAGAGACTGCATTTAGGGGGAGGTAATGCCTTGGAGCCAAGAGAGAGTGGAGAAGCAGTGGCATGAACAGAGACGGCTGAGGAGGGTGTGGGATACCCTCTGTCTTCAGTAGAGAGGAAGATCTCTGTTCACGAGGCCCCTCGGCCCCAGGGGGTAAATCTGGGGGGGACTGGTGTCCTGAAGCTGAGAGACCTGAAGCTTTTTTAGAACTGGATGGGGCATCCTTAAAAGGGGAACCCTAAAAGCAGTCCTGGTCCATGTACAGTGGTGAGAGCACTGAACATGGAGGGAAGAAGTCATGAGGGCAGATGTTCTCAGAGTGGTGCCAGGAGTAACATGGAAACACAAGAGGTTTCAATTGTGTTTCTGGGGAAAGCCTATGGTGCAAGGGGGGACTCCTCTCTCCCTGATGGACTTGAGAGTTGATTATCTAAGGGGTGGTGATGGACTGGAAGTTGATTATCTGAGAGATGATGACAGGGTGGAAACCTATAGTGTTATTTCATGCTGTGGAGAAAATGGCGGGGGGAGGAGGAGGAATGTATTTGGAGGTTTTTCATTCTTAGTTCTGTGTCTGTTCCTTTTTAGATATTGTAGTTAATAAAGTTTGTTTCCTTCACTCTTAAGTTAGAGCCTGCTTTGCTCTGTTCCTGATCACATCTCACAGAAGCCATGAGGAAAAGTATATTTTCATGGAGGCACTGGCATTGTGCCAGCCTCAAACCATGACACCATATCATATGCCATAGACAAGATACTGCTGTCTAGGTGGAGAACCTGGTTGTGAAAGTACCTAATGCAGAGACTGACGCACCCAAGAAATGGGCCACAGAGGAACATCAGAACAAAGAGAAAGTGCATGAGGCTGCTAAGATTGAAGCAACTCGGGTGGATCAAAATTGTCAATATAAGGGAAAATTATTGCTAGTTTGGTGCACCCATGACACCTCAGATAATCAAGGATGAGATGCAAATCATAGGACACTTGAACCAGGGGTGGACTCGACCATGGACACAACTGCACAGATTATCCATGAATGTGAAACATGCACTGCAATTAAACAGGCCAAGTGGTTAAAGCCTTTCTAATATGGAAAATGACAACTGAAACAGAAATATGGGGAGACTGGGCAGATAGACTATATCACACTGCCCCAAAACTCCAGTGAAAAATGTCATGTGGTCATAGTGGTGGAAGCAACATCTAGAAAGGAGAGAACATAGCCTGAACCCCATGTCACCACCAGGAACAGTGGTCTTAAGAAGGAAACCTTAAGAACATGACAGAAATTCCAGAATGAGATAGTGTGATTAATTTTCTAAACAGCATCCTAGACAACTGGGCCAAAGACCATGGCATTGAGTGGGAATATCACATTCTCCGTCACATACCAGCCTCCCAAAAAATGAAATTATACAACAACCCATTTATCCTGGAGCAGTGGGTGGCAGGACCTTCAAACATTGGGCAGAAGCCACCTGTTAAGTAAACACTAGGGAATCTGACAGTCAGTCCGACACAGCATAGTCCAAACTTCTATACAGTATAGAAAGGGATAAATTTCCTGTAGTGTGCACAAACATGCAGAAGGAAACAGCCTGGGTTATTCCTGCTTCAGGAAAAAGCAAAATAATTTGTGGAACTGAGTTTGCTCAAGCACCTGGCTCCACTTAGCAGGTAAATACAGGAAGATGGGGAAGTCCATTGCATTCCTTATGGGGATTTGATTTTGGGTGCAAGTAGCCAATAAATTAAATTGCATGATATTAATTGCCATATAACACTTTATACTGTCTCTTTCATGGTTATATGCCTATCACTCAACTGGGGACCTCACAGCACCTGTTTTCACCATTCTGAATTTGGGGATCAGAACCTGATTCCCATTCAATTGCCATATTAAGGGTATTACAGGAAAAACCACGCAGACCAATGAACAATTAAATCTGAGAAAGCAAACAAGTGCAGTGGTGACAGAAGCAGAACTGGCTCCAGCATGCAACAATCCAACTTGATGCAGTATCTTTTCTGCCCTGAAAGACTGTTACGACAGATGGAACACAAAAGTCATGGACTAAAAGAACTCAACAGACATTTTAGAGGGATGGCCCATAGACTAAGACAATGATACACGTGTGTGATGTTTGTGTATATCAGAAGACAGGAAATACAATGATTCAGAGTAACCGGTAATAACTGCAAAGAACAGAACCTGGGTATGACATAAAAGATACAGGATATAAGGAGTGGATATCATCCCACTTTCAGAAGGGATAAAATTAATTTTTTCCCTAGTAGCTGGCATAGTGCTGTATTTTGAATTCAGTATGAGAACAATGTTGATATCACATATTTTCATTACTGCTGAGTAGTGTTTATCCTTTGTGAAGGATTTTACAGCTTCCCATGCTTTGCCAGTGAGCACAGTGGGTGCACAAGAAGATGGGAGGGATTACAGCACGGAACATCCTGTTCAGTATATAGACTGGGGACAGTTGGCTAGAAGGGGCTGCTTGGCGATTGCCTCAGCATCTGTCAGCAGGTAGTGAGCAACTGCACTGTGCACCACTTCTCTCTCTTGGGTTTTATTTAGCTGTTTTTGTCTCCCTTTTCATTATTATATTTTATCTTATTTTAATTATTAAACTGTTCTTATCTCAACACAGAGGTTTTACTTTTTTTTTTTTTTTTTCCCCAGACTCTCCTTCCCATCCTACCAGGGGAGGAGAGGGTGAACAAGCAGCTGCATGGTACTTAGCTGCCAGCTGGGGTTAAAATATGACACCATTCCAAATATGATCTCAAAGGTCTCAGGACAAATAGAAATCTTTCTGCTAGTTTCTACACAGTTCACAGAAGTCACTCTTGCACAGTATTTATTCAACTTTCACAAAGTGTCAGAAAACAACAAAACAAAGCATCCATACCTGCAATTTTGAGATTTTCCTCTTGCACTATAGACATAAGAGACTTTCTCTGGAACCAATCTCCTCCTCCCTCCACTTGCCACAAAAGGTTTTTATCCCCAGGGTACTTCTCAAGGTACTGCTTACAAGCTGAGCAAACACAAAAAAACCCACTACATTACAGACACTATATACTCAGCTATACCTCAGATTTAAAGTTTATCTGAAATCAAATTATTTTGCAATCTACCATCATACAAAAACAATAACAGAAAGAAATGTTTAACAAAATAGTCGAGTCTGAAATAAACTTTGCTTTACCCTACACATCTGTCTTAATTAACCGCTTCTTAATATAGGTTTAAATATTTTCCATTATTATCTTAAACTGCAAACAAAGATTAATATGATTTTCTTCTTTTCCTAGTACTCACTTGGGATTTTTGCAACTTCACTAGTTACTGTTCCTGCCAACTACAAAGCCAAACTCAGGACAGAAGGGTTCTTAAGCAGAGGATGTAATCAGTGCTTTTTGTCCCCTCATACTCTGGTAGGCACCTGTGATAAGCACTCTCTGGAAGTGTTAATATGTTACCATTGAATGGTTAATCACTGTTCACTTCCAGAATATTTTCTGCGCTTCTGTCCTTCCATCTTTTTTCTCTCTAAACCTGTATCAAACATACAGATGTAGAGGCATGCATGCTTTGACACTATTCTTTGGTCTTTGCCAGAAAAAGCTACCATTTTTCACCAGATTTAATACTGAGACACAACTTCAGAGCACAAGATCCCCACTTTGTCATTTCTTGACTACAAAAATGAATCAGTCATTAAATTCTGCTCAAGTAATTTTCCTCATTGAAGCTTAACAAATTAGGTATTATCAGATCCAGTGACAGACTGTGGTGCTTCAAAAAGCAGAAAATTTCTACTGGTTAAGAAGGCCAGACAAAAATGTTCATAGAAGGAACCCTGGCAAATGGCCTAAGAAGGAGCAAGCCTTGAGAAACAGGGCAAAAGAAACATGCTTCTTGTCTGAACATAGTCCCAAGAACATAGTTTCCAGAATCCATATAACTTCCTACATGACATAGTCCTCTTAGGTTGCTAATGAAGAACCATGTGTTTTGTGTTTTAGAACTGTACCTTCTGATATGCAAGTTAAAGCAGAACCTAGTCCTCTTCACCAGAAGTTCAGAGAAAGCATGAATTAAACAATCTCATGAGGTTTAGGTGTGAGCAAGAAAAAGGTGCTACAAGGCAGATAGACATTAGATCCCACACAGAAACAACTCAGCCCATGCTACAGGCTTGGTGGGGAAAACAGGACAGTGGTGAACTTCACAGCAGCTAAACTCAACAGAGTTCAAATAATCTACTTTTACATAGAGGATTAAAAATTGAATCAGGAACTACTTCATCTTACACAAATCAGGACTTTTAGCCTCCACCAATGGGCAGAAAATTTAATGTGGAACCTGAGGATAAGGCCACAAACATGGAGGTTGAATGACAATACTCATTTGGACATGAAAAGAAACCACAAAGAAGATCAGAAGAAAAAAATTAAAGAGCTTGCCTGTATACATGAAAGGTGACAGTGGATATCTTAGGCCAAGAGACTCTTCAGTAAAGGAATCCACAAAGTCTTCCAACATGATTAACCCAGACTCTTTCCCACGATATTTCTTTCTAACAAACATTGTGTCTAGCACTGGCAACTTGTACTTCTGATGAACAAGAGAGCTACAAACACTTCCTGAAATAATCAGAGGGAAAAATATCCATCAGTATGGATGACATAACTGCATGCTGACTGACATGCTGCAGCACGGATTTCAGCATATTTAAATAAAGACTTTTATAAGTTATAAAAATTCCAAACTATATAAAAGTAAGTAAAGTTATAAAAATAAGTTATAACTTTATTAAAAAGAAATAATTCCTATTAGTCATTTAATAACTTGTTTGAGCAAGCTTCATAAGGTTTCCAAGATACATCAATAGAATAATGTAACAGAAAAAGTCAGTAGCACCAGAAAATAATAGACAAGACAGAGAGGAAAGGCTCACTTTGAAATCTCAGTAAAAACGGAACTGAAAGATGGAGGAGGGAATAGGAGAAAACAAAATTATTTAATTACACTTTTATGCGATTACATGACTTCTCAGGACAAATTTGAAAAGCATTTCAGTTCTTGCTTAAAGACTGAAACAATGATTCCAATTTTTTAAATGAAGACACAAAAAAATGCTAGGACATTTTACACTGAAATTCTCCCTTAAGCAATATATTACCCTAAATTAATCAAACATGGAACAGATGGTGACAACACATAGGTACTTCAATATCAGAGGATTCCAAGGATAGCTATGAACTCAGCAGTGAGAAAAGGATGTCATTATAATGGCATTAAGGCAGTCCATTAATAGACAATCTGTTTTCAGGCCCTTCAGTGAATCTGTGAACTACGGCAAAGAGTTGCCCTCTTCTCTAACAAGGCCAATGAGAAACAAAGTTGTCTATACAACCCAGTCAGTCTTTGCAACCTTCTATGTTTTAGGACCCACAAACATACTTATTTTTGGGCCATGAAATAAATCAGAGGGCTGGAGCACTGCTCGGGTTGCTCAGCCTGGAGAAGAGAAGGCTCTGAGGTGACCTAATTGTGGCCTTTCAGCACCTGAAAGGAGCCTACAAAAGAGCTGGAGAGGGACTTTTTAAAAGGTCATGCAGAGACAGGACAATGGGCAGTGGCCTTAAGCCACAGGAGGATAGATTTAGATTGGATATTAGAAATAAATGTTTTACTGCGAGGGTGGTGAAGCTCTGGGAGAGGTTGCTCAAAGAAGGTGTGAACATCCCTGATGTTCAAACTGTGAAGCTGTGAATGCCCCATCCCATGTTCATGCCAGGCTGGATGGGGTCCTGGTCTAGTGGAAGGTGTCTCTGCCCATGGCAGCAGGGGTTGAAACGAGATGGTCTTTAATGGTCCATTCCCACCAAAATCATTCTATGATTCTATTATTATTTTCATTTTTGAAGCAAGGGAAACTTGAGCAGAGAGGTTACATTACGTGAGTACACTTTGGGAAGCTCGAAGAGCTCCACCACTCCTCAAAACATCTGTTTACAGAGTGGCCTTTTCCACACAGGCTGCTCATTTGGAGAGCACAACACACACTCAAACATGGGTGAAATTTTGAAAATTTTTTGAAAGAAAAACCTTCCATTTTTGCTAACTCAAGACAAGCACAGTCCAATTCAAGTGTAAACAATTGTTCTAGAGAAGAAAAAAATGTCAGGTATATCAAATTTCTTACAGTTTTAAATACATTTTGTAATTACGAAGTAATCTAAGAACTTACATTGCTAAAGCATGTAATTATTTCAGCTAGAGATTTTAACAGCCATCTGGTCTCTTATGACTGCAGGAAAACACCAACTCAATTAGGCCTGCAAGGCTTATAAAGCCTACTAACACAATATTCTTCAAACAAACTATCTCTTCCCCTTTAATTCCCAAATCCCACAATCCTCAAATGTTCACCTGTAGGTTTAACAGAATAGAACCCAATAGCCTCTCCTTTTTTCCACATGATCTTAGCATAATGGCTGCTACTATGACAGAGAAATGGGATCTCATTTCTTTCCATTTCTTGTGTTCGATAGATAATTCGATTTAGAACATAGAGAACAACTCTCTCTCCAACAGACTTCACCTAAGGGAACACAGAAAAAACATTTCAGGAGATTGGTCAGATTAGTTAATACCCATACATGAGAGAACTTATTTAACACAGCTGCAGACAGATTTCAAGGGAAGGCTGTAAGAGCTAAAGCAGGGTGACTCTCTGAGGTTTGTTACAAGGCAAGAAGATGCTCAGCAGCCATTGCAATAGGTTAAGTATAAATCACAACCACAGAGAATATTTCATGTCTTCAACGTCACTCCCAATCCAATGTGTAAAATCTGGGAGAAGGGTAGTGGAGTGAGAATATTATGATCTCAAACCTATACTTGTACTTAAACATTCACCAAACACAACAGCAGTATATCAGCCTCAGAATTCCCAGGCTAGCAGGTAACTGAAGTCTTACAAAGGAGAAATGATGAGCCTCAGTGTGGCAGGACTTGGCACACTCAATCACTCCTGATAGAGTGGCAGGCAACAGGATGTGATACAGTGAAAAAACTTGTTACAACAGTTTCTGTGGCATGAAATAAGCAATTAAATATTCTTTTATCTATCCTACAGGGTTCCTTTTATATATGAAATTTGAGTTCACCACTATTCTACTTATTGTGAAGGAAGGAGGAACCATGATCTATTCTAACTCTTAGTCTCAGCTACCTCCCTTGTAAAAGATTTGGGTTTCCTGATTTTCCTACCATTAAGAATTATGTGGAAAGCCAGACTACCTGCCAAACTCTCAAGAGAAAATTTTAAAAATTGCAAAAATCAAAGACAAATGCCCAGATTCCAAGAGCAGATATAAATCACACCCCTGGAAAAACAGAGATTTCCAGTTTTGGAAAATTCCGTGCTACACAGGGTTAAATAATGGTAACAAAGGTCAATGATGGGCAGCAATAATGCAGATACCAGGCAACTTACTTTTCCAAACTTCATGTATTGCCACTGCAAGCCACCAGCTCCAGCTTGCTTCTGTCAACACATTCCTGACAGTATTTTTGGTTTACTAGTCCCCTGATAAGATCAATAGGTATGGTACAATGCACTGGTACAATGCTATGGTACAATGCACTATTCTACCAAGATGTTTCATCACAACCAAATCACAATATTCTAAAGAAGAAAGAAAAAAAAATGGTAACGCAGCTAACATCATATGAAGCTGCTGTACAAAGGTAATTCTTGCTCAAGACTCTATCTTCACATCGAGGTTCCTTTCCCCCTTGTACCTATTCCTCTATTCCCTTGCAACAGCCCTCTCATTTCCAAATTAAATTAAAACACGTAATATCTTGCACACTATCTATCTGCCATTATCTTGGAGCATAAGATTAAATGCTAGGTGAATGTTGGAGTCATTTACCTGATGAAGTCCCTGTCTAGCAGGGACAGATGTTCTCACAATGTCATCAATTGACCACCACTGATCAGCAAGATACAGGGCTATAGCTTGAAAGAAACAAGGGAAATAAAAAGTTAGTGATTCTTACCATTCCAAAAGGAACATATTCATTAAGTTGCTAAATACCCAGAAATAACAATGTAGTAGTCACATTAGGCATCTTCTAGATGACACTACATTAATGTAGCTCCTACTACCCTAGCACAACCAACGGGGCACTGTTCCCATAAAAATGCTCCGTAGTCCAAAACCCTTTTTGATAACTGAGACTAATAAACACGAGGGGGGATTTGTTTGTTTGGGTTTTTTTTTTGTGGTATGGTATACAGGAACTACTTTTCAGACATAAGCTCTGTCCTTCAACACTGTGCTCTAACATCTCCTTCCACTAAAAACTGTCAAGATAAGTCTCCCTCATACATGTATTTTACTACTGGGTGGCTAATAGATATTAATATTGAAACCATGCAAGTTTGAGGGAGATGAATGCAAAAAGTCTGATAGAAATTTGAGCAGCAGTTAGGAAGAGTGTGATATATAAGCATTTGTGGCATACTTGGCAATCATATACATGGCATTAAATGGAAGAAGAAACGTGGAGAACTGGAAGGGGAGGAAGATGGGAGGAAGAACAGGAGGAGAAAACCCACAAAAACCATCACCTCAGCCAGAGCTATGCTAGGACTTCAAGCTAAAGACTAATTTACACACAGTGCTGATCAATCACTATTAATAAAGAGCATTTAAATTCATGTGCAAATTAATGAATTCTAAGAACGTTCAATACCTTTTGGAAAGGTGAAGCATACATAAAGAGATCAAGAGATACAAGTTGTACTATGGTCCAGACAACCACCACATTATTTTGCTACATATCTTTTGAATTCAAGGGGTCCAGTTCTGATCTGATCAGCGTGCGAAGTTCTAGCACTCGTGTATATAAATACACAACAAAAAATAATAGTATGTGAACAGAAAGATGGGGAACAACAAATGTACAATGGAAAAGTTTTGGCCTACAGTAGCATGAAATGAGCAAGGTCCTGGTTACATGCATTTTCCACAAAAAAAAAAAAAAAAAGTCAATACAGAGATAAAAAACTTAAAATTAAACCTGTGAGTGAGTCCCATGGTGCAAACAGTGCAAGAACTTTGTGTGTCTGCTCTACACCATAAAGAGGAACAAAGCCCACGGATGACAAGGTAATAGGAACCTGCAAGAAGAATGTATAATAATTCAGCAGACTTTTGCTAAAACAACAGTAGTAAAATATAGAGAATGTTTATGAAGGTAAAAAAGAAGAATATTAAAAAGCAAGTCCTTAACAGCTAGCTGTAAAAGACAAGCCTTTATTTCAGTCCTTTCTTTACACACATCTTCCTAGAGACAAACTACATCTAAAGAGCTCTGACTCTCAAGCTCTGGCAGATTTAGCTACAGTAGTTTGTACAGCTCTTTTCTGCTGACAGTTTGCATTTGTGTGCGCAACTGAAGTAAGGTGTGCAAGAAGCCAGCATTATGTTCACTTCAACAATCCCAACTGTGCAAGCTGTCAAAGCCAACAGAAGAATGAGGCAGTCAGTCAAGCACTGAAATAAGCTGACACAGCAAAACTGTGTTTGCTAACAAGTTCTAATGTGCTACAGTGGGAAGGCAAATTCAAAAGGGTTTTGTTCCCTGAAGTTACACACGTTAGAAATTCTGAATTGTCTACTTGATATTCCTCAGAAAAAAATATGGGAAGGGTCAAAAAACCATCTTTTAAGGAATCAAGTAACTTTGTGGAAATGCATTTTGATATTTAAATTCACGTGCTTCCATTATTAAGTTAATGTATAAAAAACTTGATAGACATGAATGGTGTGGTAGACAGACTTGCTTAACAAATTTAAGAAGATTATGACATGCTATTGTCACAAATGAGGACGTTAATACAAGCGATCATTTAGGCATACAGCACTTGCATAAATGCAGGAAAGTAGTCAAGACTCTGATTCTGCCAAGGAATCTGTGGCACTGACCTTTAGATCCCACAGAAAATCTTCTCAACTGACTTACTTTTCATTAAAGCTATACACTGCTGGTTGTATTTGTACTATTTCTAATACAAGCATTCATCTGGACAGAACCAACACTGACCAACTCATCACACAAGGGATAAGTGTTTAAAACATAAAAGTGTCACAGCTATTCTCTACTAGAGATTAATAACAGCACAGAATATTTCAGATAAAGAAAAAAGAACCACTTTTGAAATTAGTGAAGTTATTAATCAAAACTTGAACCCAAACATGAAGAACACTGAAGAACTGAGATAAAAAAAGAGCCAGTTAGCTTAAATAAATCATTAACCCCTTAGTGATGACAGCCTTTTGAGAATGTATGAAGTTTGATTCTTAAGTTGAAAATTTAAGGTAATAGTCAGGTTGGGTTTTTTATTTGTTTTAAATTGCTTATTATGTACAGGTCCTTTGCCTAGAAGCAGCACACAGTAACTAAAACGCAGATTTAAACCCAGTTACAGAGTGAAAAAAGTAGAGTTTAACACACAGATTCTGAATTTGGAAAATATGAAAGCTTTGATGAAATAGTTCTGAAATTCAATAGGACTGGATATCTTAAATTTTATATCTGTAAGGATATTAAGAACACCAGTACTACAGTATTTGCTGGTTGTTACCTTGCGGTGGTCTGGCAGAGTAAAGAATTCAGGAGAGTTTGGATTCCCCCGATTCCCCCACCGAAGATCAAAGAAGTAGTCTTCTGCTGAGTTCTCCAAGTCCTCATGACTGTAATTGTTCAATATATCCACAGGGAATGACATGCTCTTGAGAAATAAAAGAACATTATTAATGTAGGTACTTACATACAATGCAAATGTAAACAGGACTGTTGAACACCCACACTCTGCTGTTGACTCTATATCCACGACAGAAAAGAGAAATGCTCCAGCATTTACAATTAATTAGGATGGTGACTAATAACACCCAGTCTGTAAAAGAATCAAGTCTGTGCTCATAAGCAGAAAATAATTATATTAGCCTATAGATCCCCCTAGACCTTGGTTGTGGAAGATTTCCAACATACAAGCCCCATGTTTGCTGCACAAGTATGTGCTGCTTTGAGGTGGCAGATTTAGTTCTATCTCCCCCCCAGATGATGTTTTTGATATCACTGGTCACATTATAACTAGGTGGTAAAAAAAAGTAAACCACCCAGATGATAACAAGATGGAATTAATTTGAGATTTTGCATTTAAATCCATCTCTGCAGAAACCAAAACACTGCTCAGGATTTTTCTCATCCACTGGCCAGTTAGTGCTCTTAACAGATGGTTTTTTCCAAAAGCATTTCAGCTGTGAACAGAAACTTACACAAGCTCATTAAAAACAAGAGCCCACAACTAAAGAGACTGAAGAGAGACAACACTATAACTCTGAAGCCAAGCCATAGTGGAAATAACTCCTTAAAAGCTCTTAGATTCAAATTTTGCTTGTCAAAGCAGCGTGAAATTAAAATGAGCAAGAGATCCTGGAATCCACTGTGTGGTCTTCAGGTAAGGCTCTTCCAGCTCTATAAAACTATACACAGAAATATACCCCTCAGCTGCTTTACAGCTATGACTCAAACTCTCAGAAGCATGAACAAACCCAAGTTCATGAGAACCTACTCCAGTGTTCTGGAGGAAAACAGGGATCTTACTCCTTCTCAGCTCCCATGAACCCATCACACAAGTTTCTGAACACAAAAGTTTTCATGCAAGTTTTATGATTCCTAGCCTTCACTATGGAGTCTTATTTTTCAGTATTATTTTAAATCTTAGCGTACAATGAATTTTTTTTCCTCTTTACCTTCAGTCCCCCTATTTAATCCACCATTCATTATTCTACTGACACAGGTAAATCAAGGCAAGACATCTTATTCTGACTCATTCAGTAGAAATTAAAAGTCTACATTTTGAAGGCTTTTAAACAGCAATAATATGCTACTACTAGGTTGACTGGAGAGAGAAGGCTGCTCCTTCTACACAAGAGATTTTTCTCCTTGTTAAAATGGAACTTGGACATGACCTCATTGGCATCTACAACTGCTGCCTTTAACACTGTTGCTGATGAAAACACTAATGTTTTCCATGAATGCTATGGTTCAGATACACACATACATTCCTCAGAGCCATTTCCTTTCAAATTCAAGTAATTCCTTCCCCTCAACTGTTATTTGCATTTTCTCCTGCCTTCCTCTCCAGTCTCTCACATGCCTTCTACTATTACCCACCGACCCTATCAGATACTTGGCTGCATCTCGAAATTCTCCACCTGTTTCTCCCCACATTTCAGGGCTGCCCTTGCCATTGCTAACAATCAACTCCTTTGGCTCCTCGTCTTTGCAAACAAACTGATTTCCAGAGCCAAAGGTGAAGTGTGCATGCTTTTGAATGCAGCAGCAATGCACAGCAGACGGAGGAGCTGCTGTCAGGGGTGAAATTCATCCACCACCAGCCTCCTCATCTCTAGCAGATATGGCTTGACTGCACATATTACAGTTCCCAAATACACCAGCAATACTGCACAGACTATGCTGATAAGCATGTTGCAAGACAAAACAAGGAGAAGCATAAGAGATCTACTAAGAGATCTAAGTAGAAGACACTACTTCTACAAGAGGATGAGGCTTTGCCACCATGTTAACTGCAACAGGCAAGGTACATTCAGCTGTAAAGGAATACAGGTATGTGAAAAACACAAAATTTCATTTTCTGTATGCTGGCAGAAAGGGTAACCCCCCCTCCATTATTAAACAAATACCTAAGTGCTTAGATAACTCTGCTATTAACAAAGAAATTGAGCTGAGGTTTCATTATTGCATGACAAACAGACAAACAAGCCACAAGCTATAACTTTAA
Organism: Pyrgilauda ruficollis; assembly: GCF_017590135.1. Lineage (NCBI taxonomy): Eukaryota > Metazoa > Chordata > Aves > Passeriformes > Passeridae > Pyrgilauda > Pyrgilauda ruficollis. The sequence continues at coordinate 1,397,355 of NW_024529266.1, read as the reverse complement.
GCCTCTAGGTAATAATTCCTGACATTTTTTTGGAATAAAATAATGAAGGACCAAAGCAAAAAACATGCAATACAAAATACAATAGATTATCTGAGTTCCAACCACTACATCACTATGAAAATAAAAGCAGCAACCACATCTTTGCTTAAAAGCAAAAAAGGCTAATTATTGCATTCATTAAATTACCCTCAAAATCACTCACAGACCTCTTTTCTGTTTGCTATTTGGGCTACCTAATTTCTCACGGCACCCTTAGATTTTATTTGCTCTCAACTCCCAGTAGTCACTCTTGACTTTTCCATTCACAGCATTTACAGATAACATGTTATGCAAAAGAAAGCAATACAGAGAAATTTTCAAGACTAAACTAAGGAAAACCTACTCAGCACCCCTTCTAAATAAACATTTATCTTTTTTACCATGCAGCAGATTAGACATGTAAAGTCCAAGATCTCATACACTTGTGTATTTTGTCTCTGTGCTGAAGAGGTCAGAAATAGTTCACATTTAAGTGCACTACATCCCTGAAGAAATCCGTAACTCTTCACAAAGGTATCAAGTTATAATAAAAGCTTGAAACAAGTGATGAAAGAAGAATGTTCCATGCCAATCTACAGCAGAGCATAAGGAAGTAGATCACAATATAAAATGCAAGCATCTCAAATTTGAAATGCAAAAGAACCTACCAAAGATAAATGAAATGCCTTCCAACAGTAATGAATTAATATTAGTCCCCTCATTAAAACACAGTTGGTTTGACAGTATGTTAAACAATGTAAAAATACAGATGGCTCCACATCTAGCCAGTCTCAAGTAAAACAGGAGAGAGAAAAAGGGCTGCAGAAAACTGCTTTTCAGGTTTTTTTGACTAGAGCATTAACACATTTTTGCTGCAGAGGCAGCAGGAGCAGCACAGGTCTCTACCATGCAGTTCCTCATGCCTCTTTTTGTTACTCTGAACATCTATGCACTGCACAACTGTAAAACTGTCAGGTTGAATCTTTGTCACACGTTGCACAACCACACTCTGCTCATGGGGTACCATTCCAATTGGTTAGCACACAGTCAGGCTGACTGAGCACATGCAGTGTAGCCCTAAGCAACCAAACTCATCATGAGTACATAATATGCTTTTATGTACATTTGTACATAAAAGCATATCAGAAGAATGTGTTTGGAAGGGAGAGAAGAAAATTCATTTTATTTTTTAAATTAGACAACTTAAGCATTTGATTTTTCAAGTGAAAGGAAATAAATCTTACACTTTTCAAAAATGTACTTCTCAAAATAATATTAATGGTTTTGTGTCATAAACTCACATGAATAATATCTGCTTTAATGTGTAATCATATAACTTTCTCCCTTGTCAGCATTATGCAAGCTATTACACGAGAAATGGCACGTCCTTTTTTAGGAACAGCTGCAGCACCAGAGGATAACAGATCAATTCATGAAATGCCAGCAAAAACCACATTTAACAGGATGAGTGAACTCATTTCTGTGCAACACAGGCACTTCGTTATTCACAAAATCTTTATTACTATTAGCACTAAGGTTAAGAAAAGCCATGGAATAAGTGAGCAACATTGGAAATTGGTTTAATTACAAACTATATTTACAACTCCTATTTAATCTCAGAGTTAATGAAAGAGAGATGCACAGTACACACAGCTTCCAGCTTACATGTGGATTTGAGCAGGAATCAAGAGATGTATTCATTCCCTTGAAGTCCCTCAACAATGAATGACACAAAATTGCAGAAGGATAATAACCGAAAGCTATGTTATTTCTTACAGTATGTCAGAAGGCTACAATACAGCTTAAAACTCGGTTTGGGTGCCTTTATTTCAGGGGAAGTGGAGTCTAACTGCTTAGGCTAACAGATAAAGATTTAGAGAAATTTCCAACTGTAGCACAGACTTCATGTGAACTCAGACATGTTATGTGATATGCCTGAACTCCTCTACAAAACACAAACAATCATCACCTCAGAGGAACCAGCGTGAGAAATACTTTACTGAGATTATGGGATACTTGAACATTGTATCAAAACTTGAAAAGTACTGGAAATACAGTTACTTAAACTACATAGCTTACCTGAACATCTCATTGTCCTTAAAAAAATAAAATAGTAAAAAAAAAAAAAAAAACAAACCAAGGCCTTTTCAAGATAAGGTAATAACTGGGACAAATAATCATGCAGGTGAACAATCTTCAGATTTAAATTTGTTTTTAATAATAAAGAATTATAATTTAAGTGGTTGTTTGGATTTTTTTTTTAATAGTGATTTTAAAAAATTTAGAGAACAGGTACCAGGGTGCTCAAGCCATGACCTGCAAAACTTTTCAGCTAAACCAGGAAAACGAACTTAGACCCAGCCTGCAGGATACAAATACAAGTCCAGTCCTGTGATGAAGCACTGGCCTACTCAGAGAAAAAGTAAACTGCAGCAATGTCTGACCCAAACTTTGATCGATTTCAATGAGTGCAGAAGTATTGGATGACCAAATCCCTCAACGACTGCCATGCATTTGCTATGAATCACCACACACCTTAAACCAAGTTCTGTTTTAAAAATATAATCCATGATCCTACCACAACCTCCCAGACTAGTGTGAGCTACACCTGGGCTCACATCATGAGAAGAGACATAAAAACCAAACTAAACATATATGTCCACACATAGACCAGTTCCAGAGAAAGCCAAGACACGACTGCAGAAGTCCCAAGCAAGGCTCCAGGCCCAGACTGACAATGCACCAAAGCAGCAAAGACCTTGATCACAGCAGCAGAAGCATCATTTCCATTTGGCTCTGTTTGTTTCCCCTCTTGCAGTATCCAGTTGCTGGTCTGGTGAAAGCTGTGAAACTACATAGAGGTTGTAACAAAACTTAAAATTTTTAAAAAGTAGTCTTTTCAGTCTTCTGGCTTCAACTACAAAACAAAATCGTCACATCTGCTACCAGCATTGTTAAGCTCTCTTAGCAGTTATTCTATTAACAGGCAAATTACATAAACGTTTCTTTGCTTTTACTACCAGCTGTTACATACACACAGCATTTTCATTTTGTTTCTTCTTTATACAACACCAAACACTTTAAACTGAGATAAGTTGTTTTTAAAGTATTTTTTTATTTCTATAAATATAGTGTTTGAAATATTTAAGTTAAAAGTTCATAACTTTTTATTATGAAAATAAGTAAATTTTAAACCTGTGCAGAGATAATTAGTCATTTAAGTATGTTTAAGAGAGTACATACTTGGTTTATCATGAGTCAACATAACTGAAACACATAGAGAAAACCTGTCCCATAATTACCTATTTAGACCACTATTGTAACAAAGCTTTTGAGTTTTATAAACATCCCCATCTCTTAAAACTCTATTAATTTTAATCTGTAATGTTACATACACTGGCTGTAGGAAGAGGAACACATTTTAGGAAAGAGGTATTAAAATTTTAAACAATAGAGTGTTTATTAGGATTTCTTGAAAACTGCACCAGCTTGAAGCAGCAACATTAATACACTGATCTGCCACACTGAATAGATAACTCAAGTCTTTTTCACTCAAATAGCTACTTATTTAGAGGTAGGTTTTCTTGGGGTTTAAATCACAAATTTGGGGGTTGGACAACAAGTCTTCAAACCATGATCCTCACATTAGCACTAAGGCATATTTCCCTGCAGTATAGCTTTTGTTCACATTTTTTGAGAATATACACTAATAAATCTAAGTTCTTGACAGCTGAAATAGATTTGCACAGGTTTCTTTTTTTTTTCTAAAAAGCAAAATAAGATTTTTTTGTTTGTTCATTTGGTTTATAGTAACATAAACCCCAAAAAGTATCTATTAATACCCTGCAAAATTGCAAATTGAAAGTTCTTAAGGAAACACACAGCAGTGTCTAGAAATTCCTGTCAACATCAACCAAGACCTCTGGATTAATATGCCAGCCACATTACCCGTAATCTCCTTGAAGCAGCTTATGCAACTCTGGCTTTCTATCAGACACACAAATCAAAGCTGTAAATTTGAACGCAAATAAACAAACAAAACCAGCAAATCCCTTGCATTCTTCAATTGTAACACAATGTAACTTACATGTATAGCACAGAATTAGGGAATCTACATACAGGATTCAATTCCCCAGCAAGAATCATGGTCAGAAGTTTTAAATGCTGGGTTTGAGCACTCTCTTATCAGATGAAACATGAACAAGGACAGAAAGAGGAAGAGTTCTCCACATTTAAAAAGAAAAAAAAAAAAAAAACCAAAACCAACAGAAAACAAACAAACAAAAAATCTTGCATCTGATTTCTTTAATTAAAGGTGACAGGGTAGTATTATGAGAAGGCATGCAACTTCCCTCTCAAACCCACCTTAGGCAGGTATGATTCTTACTCATATGCCTAATTAGCCACCTGTGTAACACCACTGGTATTTTACTCAAATTATTTAAATTAGATATTATATTAGATAGCTTATTTAATCAACAACTAAGTTCTTAGGTATACAAACTACTAACCTGTTATTCACATTTTTTTACAGTCTCACATTTTAGTGAGATTATCGTCTGGTTTTTTGAAGAATACTTCCTTCAGTAGGGAGTTTTGGAAACTAATGTGCACAAGTGTTTCCTACAACAATGTGCCAGACATATGCTAAGTTAAAATTCTGTGTTTGAGACTGATCAAAATAAGCACGATTAATAAATCTGGAAAATTGTTTTTTCTTAAAGAAACCTTTCATGCCTCCCCTTTCAACTACTCCAATTCAAGCTGACTATATCCATACATAAAATGAAAACCATTCTAGTTGTGTTTGAAAATAATTAACATGTATAATTAACAAGATGGAAAGATACAGCCAGGTGGGATTACTACTTCATGAATCTGCCTCTCTCTGACACATATCTGATCTTTCCACTGCTCAGCACTCACTCTTCTTTTCTAATTTCCCATTTTTCTCTAACTTCTCTTCACTACATAACAAACCTGTTTAGGGGCTAGGAAAATAACACCAACGCAGATACCCCTAATGGCTCACCTTTTCTCTCTGGTCACTACTCTTTCTCCCTTCCATGCCTTAGCAGTTTGAAGCTGTTGGTATGCAGTTCTCCAGCTCCATCCTCAGTACCCTCCAATTTTGCTTCTGCAGTTTAGGTCTTACACCATCTGCACCTAAAGCCCTTAACGACCTTCTTATAGCACTCAGCACTTAGAGCCCCCACAGCCTCTCTTCACAGGTGGCTGATGGGCCACCTGGAACATACACAGCCACATTACTCTTACCCCTGCTCGTCTTCTGTAATTTCCATAGGTTTACCTCCTGCTTCTCCAGGCATCTAACAAGGCAATATCCTGAAGATCAATTTGCTGCTTAATATCAGAAGATCATCTCTTACTCCCACTTGGCACCCACATTTCTTGGCAACTCCTTCCATTTTCAAACCTTCATATCCTTATCTAACATTATCCTACTGGTTTGCAAGGGCCATCTCATAAATACATCTAGTGATTTCAGAGATAAGGACAAAAAAGAAAGCTCTTTTTTTACCACACTTAGAAAAAAATGAAAGGGACAATGAAACCCACCCAATCTGGGTAGACAGCTGGTGGACTATCAAGCCTAATATAACTAATCTAACACCACAGTGAGACTAGAGCTGCAGTAACCCTATGTACACATTTGCATCTATTTTTAAAACGCTCGGCTGCACTGTCCTATCCCCTATCCCCACAACTGGGGCGGACGTCAAAGCTGCACAGATTAGATTAGCAATCACAGATTCATGTTAGCAAAGTCTAATGAATTACTTCTCATCAGCCAAAGAACAGCAACTATCTCTGGCTGTTTCAAGGATATTCCACATGGAAATTCAAGTGATGGTGTCTATGGTTACCAACAATGAGGAGCAGGTGATTAATCTTTGCAATCACAGTCTCCAAATCCAAGGAGTTACTAAAACAGTTGTCTGAACTACAACTATGCCACATGAAGTCTGGCTTTCAGCAGACAAGCTGTAGGAAAATTTAACAATTAAGCAGTATGCAATCTCTTTCTTCTTGTTTAAATTATCTGTAGGTGGTTTTGCTCGCTTTTTAAAACATCATTTGCAGCAGGAGACCTACAACTAAGAAAACAGCACACAACTAAGAAAGCAGCAACTGCCTTGGTTTTGTGGGTGCTCCAAATGAAAATGCAGAAAAGGGAATAGGAATTAACATGAGATGTTCCTGGACACAGGATTGCAAACAAACAAGGCTGCAACAAGAGATCCTTGTCAGCCAACCATAAAACTTCCTTGCAAACCAACAAGTACACAGAACTGAAATGTTCCAGACTCTCACTGTATGGGCCTATGGGCCATTTACAACTGCCTGAGGATCAGAATTCTGAAAGCAGTTGGATGGTAAATATAACACATTTGGAGCAGTGAGTATCTAAACCTCATCACACATTAAAAATTTCTATTTTTCCCAGAAAGGGAATAGGCAGCTATCTCCAAATCTAGTATCTTGAAGACACTACAATTATCTTCAGAAGATAATAGATGCCTAAAAAAACAGTGTTTAATATGAGCAAATTCTGAATTTTACCTGCTACTTGTGCTCAGTGTCCAAACATAGCAAGTTCTTTTAGCTTCTTTGCACAAGAAACTATGAACTACAGCAAGATGATGAACTTCACAGGCATACTCACAAAGTAGTTTGTGGACTTACCAAACAGTGTAGGATCGCTCCAAAAGAACTAGAGGCACAGATAATTAGAAAGAATTTTACTTTGCCTTTCTCAAAGGAAAGCTAATGTGAAAATCATATATCAAGATTATCACACACACATCAAAAACATTTTTGTCTAAAAACAAAGGCTTTTAGATAACATGCTTGTGCCACAGACCGGATAAGGAGTCATTACTGAGACCCAGTCTGAGCCCAGTCATGTTAGGAAGAGATATTACAAGTTATCATCCCAGGTGACAGAGACCATTCTCACAAAAACAGTAAGTGGCCCCATATGTCCACGCACAACAGCACCTTTGCTTCATCAGCTTTACAAAGGCCACAAAAACTGACTACCTCTGTCTAGCTCAGTCAGTTGTAGTCAGCAGCAACTATGTTTATCTTCCTCATCCTATCTTCAGAAGGATGGGAAAAAAGGCACATATGGACTAAAACTAGAAAACTAGAAGTAAACCCTATCCTCTGAAAAATAAGCATGTAACAAAACAATATACAAGCCTCGTATCAATACAATTAAAAAGCTAGCAAAGAGTCAGACATCTTGTAAGCTGCTCCAGCTAGTATGGAAAAAAAAAAGTTAGGAAGGTCTGGTATTTGTCTGTGTAGAAATCCTGCTCCCATAACAAAGGTGTAACTAATCATCAAAAAGAATATTTCATTGCCCAGAATCAGAATCAAGAATCTGTTCTGACTGACAGAATCAACTGACTTATGTCTCTCTTCCCCAAAATGAACCTTGTCTCCCCAGTTTTCATACTTCCTTGTCATCCAAACAAATATTTAACAAAATCCTTAGCAGACTGATTCCTGAGCAGCTCTGTGTTTACCTTTTATTTCAGTAGTCTTATACTTGTGGATGGATAATTTTGTTTCCCACAACTGTCTGGGAATAGCCACTGTTGGTTTTATTCAACCCATGACAGCCACGTTATCAAAACCCATCCATTAATGTGACTCCACAAGGTATCACTAAACATGTTACTGCAGGACTCAAGATCTATGTCCGCAAACTTTAGCAAGAATGTCTCTAATAGCAGAAAGGAATTCACACACAACTTCCTCCCTTGTGTCATCTGTCCTCATCTCCATCAGCAATCATCCTGACATTCCAAGAACTCACAAGCTTCTCTCAGCACGCTGCACTTCCCCTGCTTTTCACTGTAATACATGTTTGTAAAATCTGAACTTTTAAGCTACATCTTCTAGTACTAGGCTATCCTGTTACAGGTGTACTTGAATTTTTGAAAGAACAAACTACTTTAAAAGCTTCAGTTACTTGTCTTCTCTAGAAATGTTTGATCTTTAGTGGTGGGTTTGGACAATGTAAGTAAGCTACTCATACTTTTGAACATACCACCTTACTGTATTTTGTTAAAAAACAAACAAACAAAAACCCCAACCCAACAAGTAAAAAAACCCCAACAACACATCAGTAGAAAAAAGTATTAGCACTGCTGACTCATTATACTACCTTAAATCAGTGCTCAGCTTAAGAATGAGTTGCTAGGAATCAGCTTTTTATCTCCTGTTCCTTCAAAAAACTCCTTTCTGCAGCTTCAGACTAAATGTTGACAACATAAACTCCCAGTGCTGAGGTATCAAAAGAAATAAATTATTCCAACATTTTAAAATCCTATAAAGTTCTCTGTGCTGCACTGTAGTAACATTTACATTGCTATTGTTAAAATCCCCCAATATTTTATCATTATCAACTTGCTACTTATTAAAATTCCCCAGTTATGGTTATTGTTGGCTAACTTTACAACAGCTGTGAGAAGTATTCAATCTAGAAAACATTTCTATTTTAAGATTATGCTGACTGCAAAAGAGCTAGACAAAGGACTAGTCTTCCAGCAATGCACTTTCAAACTTAAGCACACTTCACGTTTTTACACCTGGTGTTTTAGAAGCATGAAGCCAGTTAGGGTGAAGACAGCATTTCATACCATTTGAAGTTCACCGGTTCTCCGTGCTGGGGAAAGCCTGGTGCAGCTGCAGGCTCACAGCCACTGCCACACCAGAACTTCTGAACTGGGTGTATTCTTCTAGCTCTGCCTCAGGGGCTACTGATTCAACAGAGACCACACCTTTACTGATTATTCCTTCTCCTCAGTAATCCACAGAATTAAAGAAACCTATTTAACCACCTTTATTTTACATGTTTTGATGAAGCCTAGAAGAAAAGGTAACAATTAATTCAATTCATCCTGGACCATAAACAATTTCTAATCATAAGCAGCAGCAAGAGATGCCAGCCCTGTGAAGACGGAGGTGCCCTGTCCTACACTATTCTGACATAAAAGGTTAATATACACCAAAAAAAAGTATAAGACAAAGAGAGAGATAACTCAGATTTGAAAACAAACAAAAAAAAAATCAAAACTATTACTGTGAATAGCTGTACAACACACAGTTCAGTATACAATTCGGAGAAATGGATTTTCCTAGATTTTCAATTCAGTGAATCATTTAGAACTTCTGGAGTAATCATTCAAAACAGTAGTAGGTTTTCCAGTTCACTTTGAAAGCAAAGAAACAGATATGTTAGTCCTGACAATTCTCACTAATTTTATTGGAATTTTCGTAAAGATTTGAAAGCTCATGACTCTTTTGGGACAGGATTCTTTTACATATTTCAGCAAGCTATTTAAAAGCTTCTCTGAAATCTCAGATTCACTGGAGAACACCAACTAAATTTATAATGATTAAATAAATATATGCTGTCACATCCCATTGTTCAGGAAAAAAAATCAGCAACAGCAGACAAAACTGCAAGAGTATGAGAGAATAACTACAAAGGCACTTCACATGCCATTTTAGTTATGTTTAAAACAATGCAGTAGAGGAAATACATTAGAGCAGGCTTTTCCACTCAGACTTGTTTAATCTATGCTCCAACACTTGGAAGCATAAGTTTGAGAGGAGGGTTGAATTCTGATTGAATTTTTTAAAATCTGTTTCTATAATGAGAATTTTTTTTTTTTTTTTGTTTTTCAACAGGTTACAAAATGATTACCCGAGAGACATTCATTGACAAGAGCAGTTCCAAAGGGACTCCTCTTTTGCACACCTCTACCACTGCTGCCCCAAACATTCACAGACAAAAGAATGACAGCGCCTTTCTGGAACATATAGTTGATAAAATGTGATGAATAAGTTACAAACTTGAGAGTCAGGAGTAAAGCATTTATCTGCAAGGAAACAAGAAGCTAGTATCTTGCATGGAAAAATATTTAAGGAATGCCAGTCTGAAAATAAGCCTAAGTAGACATCACTTCAGTTCTAGTGCCACATTTGTACTTGCAGTTTAGAAACATAACTGGCAACAGTTTAAATGATCACACGACATGATATTCACTGATTGGTAGAAAATAGAGATTGATATCAATAGTCTTATCATATCTAAGAATGTAAAGCAATGGAAGGGCTCCTCTACTCCGGTGAATTTCTCCAGCACCTCAAATCCTATGTTTGTCTTTTAGTGATTTTGTATCAAACATGAGGAAAAAAACCAAAAACGTATTAGTAAGTGTTAGCCTTAGTACAGAACTGAAGTTCTTCTGTCTTTCACTGGCAAAGACTCTGCACTGGACTAGATATGCAAGTGCAACTACTTAAATTGTGCTTATACGATGTGTGGCTAAGAAGACCTTTAAGATAATTTTGAATGGTATTATCTTTACAACACTAACAGACATCAAAAAAGGAAAAAACCTCCACCCTTTTATTATTAAATCAAAGAAATATTATCTACCTCTATGTGCATACTGAAGAAATTAAGAGTATTTTCCAATTCATTTTGTAAAGTGTCTAGTTATGTAACACTCTAAAAAGAGTTCTGGATCACGCATTGCTAGAGAGATAATGTAAACATACAGTAGAATCCCATATTAATTATTCATCTTGCACAATAAGAAAGGAAGACTCTGTAAAACATTTGATTCCGCATAAAGAAAATTATAACGAACATCAGACTGGAGAAGGAGAAACAAGAAAAGGACTTAAAAACCTGCCTACATAACAGCTCAAAAAAAACAGTGTTGAAATTGAGATGCTCACTGACATTAATAATACTTGGATACAAACATTAATTTTATTAACCACTCTCTGCCCTATTTTTCCACTATGGAACACGTGATGAAATGTTTTTTTAACTAGCCACCAAGAGAAAAATCAAGAAGTTCTTTGGTACCTAAATCAAGCGGAGGTCAATTAAAAAGAAAGGTACCAATGTGGTTGAGGAAACGGAGAGAAGATGCACTCAGTTTCTATAGAGTTTTGATGGAGGAGGAAAACCACGATCACTAATCTGCAGCAATCTTTTATAGGTCCTCCAGTAAGACAGCACTAATTTTATTATAATGATCACTCTGACACAATATTTATTCCCCATACAAACTGGTGGGCTCCATAGTAGGCTATGGCCAATGGTACAGCCCAATGCATTAAATGAGTAAATGCAATTATGCAGAACAAGAAAAGAGTTCCCTCCTCCTGCGTGCATGTACACAAAAAAGCAGGTATCAGCTGAACGTCAGCTGAACGTGTCTCCACACCAAAGGTTAAGTTTCTAAATTTCTGATTATTAACAACTGAAAATTCAACAGCTCAGAAGGGCTTAAAGATAATTCTTTAATTGTTTCCTCTAAATAGAGCATAAATACACGTATTAAATTGGTGAGCTAATATATTTTGTTTTCCATTATTGCTAGTAAAACCTTTTCCCCTAGCTCTCAGTGCAATCCACTTTCTCAGGCTGCATTTAACACTCATAAGCAGGATGGCAGTGCTACGTCAATGGATATCTTAGGCAAGATGCTTCCCTATGTTTTAAGAGGAATGAACCAACCCCACCTCAAAATAAAATTGCAAAATATTTACACATCACATGTAGGAAAACAGAAGTGTGTGTGTGTGCAACTGCGTGTGCATTTGCACTCGTACACACAGCCATCTTTGTGAGAGATAGCAACTACCATTGCAATTACTATTTTCATACATGCGTAGAGGTGTATAGATGTATAAATGGCTCTTACACATGTGTGTGGCTATAAAACGTAAATTTCAACGCTACAATATCAGACCCCACAAAAGATGGCTGGTCCTGGCCAACACGGAGTGGCCTGGGCCAGAACTCACACCGAACTCGGCGCGCCGCAAGCTCCGCCAAGGCCGGGGGAAGCTCGGGGGGTCGAGCTCGGCCGGGCCGCCCCCGCCGTGGGGGAGCCTGGCCAGTCACACCGCCCGGCCGAGCCGCCTCCGCCCACCGCCCGCGACCCCGGCGCGGCCCTGCCCGCAACGCGACGGCAGCGGCGGGGTCGGGCAGTGCCCCGGGGCGGGAGAGCGGCGCCGGCGGGCGGTGGCTGCGACGCGAGTGGGGATGCGAACGCACACCGGGCGCCCGCGGCGGACGAGGGGCCGCGGCCAGCCCAGCCCGCCCACTCGCCTCCCGCCGGGCTGCGCGCCCCGCGCCCCCGGGCGGCCGCCGAGCGCTCCCCACGTCCTGCCCGGCCAGGCCCGGCTAAGCTGCGGAGATGCGGGACGCCTCGGCAGGTTACCCGCGACAGCCCGCCGCGCCTCGCCTCGCCTCACCTCAGCCGGCCGGGCAGCCTGCCGCGGCGGCGCGGGGATAAACGGAGAAGGAGGCGGAGGCGGCCGGGGTCCCTAACAGCGTTCACGGCACACCCCCGCTCACCTCCAGCTTCGCCCGGTCCTGCTGCCCGGCGCCTGATATCATCTCCCCCGGCGGCCTCCCCGCCCCTCGCCGCTGACGCACTCCCGCTGATACGCCTCGAGCCGCCGCCGCTCGCCCCGCGCCGCCCGCCATGACGGCTGCGGGACCCCGCACCGCCCCCCGCGGGCTGTGGTACCCGCGCCGCAGCACCGCTGGAGCCCTGTACCTGTGCCGCGGTCAGCCTCGTGGGCAGGCGTGGTACCCACGCCATCGCTCACCACCGCTGGGCTGGTGGCACCTATCCTGTGGCCCTGGCATACAGAGGGAGCCCGGAGCTGCCTCAGGTATCTGTGGTACTCGCAAGGAACAAGGCCACGCATCATCTCCTAGTGCTGGGTAGCTCACCACAAAGCTAGGGGTGAAATATCCCCTTTGCAAGAAAGGTGACCTCACGGACCTGGGCAGTAAGGATTGCTTTCCCATTTCCAACAAGTCGCCATGGACCAGCCCGAGGTGTCACCACTCCTGTTACCAAATTAGGGAGCTGACTGAACTCATTTACTGGCCTGTTTTCCAAACAGAAACATTAATCCCTGTTCCCCAGCACTGACTACTGCTGGCCACAGCACCTGAGTATCCACCCCCAAGAAGACCTGTATGCCAGGAAGCTGAAGAACACCAAAATCAAATTAAGGAGTATGTGAGAGGACAGCACTTGCCCTTGACTCTGGCTGTAAAATATGCCCTTGTTTTATAGCTATGATGCTTTGTTCTGAGAATGGGAATGTTTTTTGTTCTGTGATGACATCCATGGAACAAAGGAGGCTGGGCGCAAACTGGGGTCACTGCCCAGTGGCAGCAGTCATTTCAAGGGCTTCACAGTGTTATTTGCCAAAGACAGCTCTGTAACGCCAGGGACCAGAGGAGCATGTATTCAGTGTATTTATAATGATTATATGTATGTCCAAACGTATTGGGTTGGTATAGCAAGGTTTTGGTCATGGGGAGGCTGCAGGAGTGAGCTCTCTGAGAAGCTGCCACGAACTTCCCCTGTGTCTGACAGAGTTGGACCTGCCACTGGCCAATACTAAGCACATCAGTGATTACGGTAGCACCTCCGGGGTCATTTATCTGAGAAGGGAGAAAACAACCTGCACACCTCCAGCCTAAGAGAGGAGTGAAAACATGGGAGAGAAGAAGACTAAAGCGATTAGACAGCATCCAAAGGACAACTAAGATTCTGAAGGGCCTTTAGGGGAAGCATTATAAGTAACACCTGACATCACTTGGTCTGTTCATCCTGGAGAAGAAGAGACTGAAGTGAGACCTCATTGCAGTTACCAACTATCTCATGAGGACAAGAGGAGGGGCAGGCATTGCTTTCTTCTCTGTGGTGAAGAGTGGCAGGACATGAGAGAATGGCCAGGAGTTGTGTCAGGGGAGGTTTAGGTTGAGTGTTAGAAATGGGTTTTTCACCCAGGGTTGGTTGGTCACTGAAGAGGTTCCCCAAGGCAGTGGTCATAGCATGAAACTGACAGAGCTCAAGGAGGGTTTGGACAATGCTCTCAGGCACCTGGTGTGACTCTTGGGTATGGTCCTGTGCAGAGCAAGGAGCTGGACTCTGTGGTCCTTGTGGGCCCCTTCCAACTCTGTGAGAAACAGCTCTGCAGACACTGGGGACTGAAAAAGGGGTGGAGGAAGTGCCACAGGCACCAGAGCAGTTGTTCCCCTGCCACCCATGGTGAAGACCTATAGGGGCTGTGTCCCTGCAGCCCATGGTGGAACATGAGATCCACTTGAAGCCTTTGGTGGATGTCACTCACACTGGAGCAAGTGAATGCCCAAAGAAGGCCTGTGACCCCATGGGAAACCCATGTTGGAGCAAGTTTTCTGCAAGGACTTGTGACCCTGGGGACAGCACAGCCTGGGGCAGTCTGCTCCTGAAGGACTCTGCTCCATGGGAGGAACCCAGACTGCAGCAGTTTGTGAAGAACAGCAACCCATGGGAAGAGCTTATACTAGAGAATAGGGAGGAGTGTCTTCCTTAAGAGGGACCCCATGCAGGAGCAGGGAAAAGTGTGAGGAGTCCATCACCTGAGGACACAGCAGTAGAGACAGCATACAGTGAACTGGCCACAACCCCATTCATTCCCTGTCACCCTGTGCTGCTTGGGTGGAGAAGGTAGAGAAAATCAGGAGTGAAGCTGACTTGGGAAGAAGGAATGGGTTGTGCCCAAAGTGCTTCTAAAATTTGGCGTTATTTCTCATTATCCTACTCTGACAGGATTGGTAATAAATTAAATTAATTTTCCCCAACTTGAATCTGTTTGGCCCATAGCAACAATAGGTGAATGATCTCTCCCTGCCCTTATGTTGACTCCAAAACCTTTCTGTTATACTTTTTCTCTCCTGTCCAGATGAGAAGGGGAGAGACAGAGCAGCTTTGGTGGGCACCTGGCATCCAGGCATGGTGAAGCCATCATGCTAAAATAATGTAACTTTGCTGAAAGAGATTACAAGTCAAGAGCTGGGATGAAGCATCAACAGAACTTTTTTTGAATGAGCAGTCATCTTAAAACTCCATTTATGACAAGCTTAGACAAAGTTCTCTTGGCTAAAGGAAAAGGATCAATGTTTATGCTCTCCTAATTTTTTCTCCTAGTTAGAATAATACTGATTATATTTTGCATTGCATTTCAAAGGAAAACTTTTTTAGTGCAGTGTTATGTAGTGAAAATTATTCTGCAATATGCAGTATGCAAAACATAAAAAAAGATATAGGATTAAGACTACAAACTAAATCTGGCAGAAAATTCCTAAAATAAGTACCTCTACTTCCTGTATTTTTTGCTTTCACAACAAATGAATGAAAGAACCTAGAAATTGGTGGTAGTTTTTTACCTGCATTGCTGCTTAACAGTTTCCTGGAAGAACCAAGAACCTTCGGCCTTTTTTGGAGAAAAACTTTTTGGCCATGGACATTTACTAGACATTTTAAAGGAGATAAGGAGATTTGAACATGCACAGTGTAATTTAATAAAAGTATTTACCTTCTCAGTTGCTTGGGATATGGTCATGCTATTAAAATCGTCTTATAAAATCTTTTAGGAGAGGAAATAAAAAGGCAGAAAATTAATTCATGCAGAAACCCTCCAATAAATTACTGCCTTTGCAGGTCATCTCCAATATTGCTTAGAAACAGATTTGCATGTTAAATTTGTTTTTAAACTATTGCTATTTCTATCATGCTACCTCTTGTATCTGGAAGAATCTTCATGCAAACCCCACAAATAAATATGTATTTTCTGCTGTTGTGAGAGTTACAGAGATCTTAACAAAACATTTTTGTTTAAGACTAGTGTTTTTTCTGGTAATCATATTAATCTCACTGTGGTTTGTGTCTTCTCTTTCTCTCATGCTTATATTGTAAATTTTTGAAGCATGTTCAGCCTTACTAGTACAAGTACCCACACCAATAACATTAATAAAGTGGAGTGGGAGACCTTATAGGTAGATTACAGTACATAGTGCTATGATGATCCTCTGAATATATGTGCTGTAGATCACACACACACGCTTTCCCATCTGCCACAAGCAGACTTTGGATCTCTTCCAACATTTTGGATTCCCATGGTAATTTTTACCTGGAAGACCACACGCCATGACATTCGTGATAGTATATAGAATAAGGTTATGCTCCCACAACTAAATAATTTGTCAAACCTTTGCATTAAAGAGAGAATGTAGATATGGAAGGTCTGACATCTTACCCTGTATTTTCACATCTGTCTCTGGTATCTTCCCAATTGATACCTTCCAAGAAATGTCACACTGGAAGAAACCCCAGTAAATTGTCTGGCACACCTCACTGTCAGATGTTTTTCTAGGCTAATTTTTCTTAAATCTCTAGTGAAAAAGATGCCTGCAGCTTGTCTGGGGAGACTTCCAGATTTAAGGGTTTTCCAGTAAAAGCAGCTAAAAGGAAAGGTAGCAAGTTCTAATTATGCCATAGTCATGAATAGCATATGCTAAATGGCAAGCACATTGTGCAGCATGCTCAATATAAGCATGTCAATGTAGCTACAAGACATGCATCTGAACATGCATTCAGCATAACTCCTGTGACTTGTACTCCAAGCTTTCTTTCAAGTGATACAGGTGCTTGGAAACACAGAATCATAGAAATTTTTGGGTTGGAAAGGAGCGCTAAAGATCGTCTAGTTCACCTGCCCCTGCTTTGGGCAGGGACATCTTCCACTAGACCAGATTGACCAGAACTGTCTGCCTTGACCCTGAGCATTTTGAAGATGGGGCATCAATAACTTTTCTGGGCAGCCTGGCCCAGTGTCTCACTACCCTCACAAAAACCAAAACCAAACCCCCCCCAAGCAAACATGAAAAAAAAAAAAAAAGCCCCACAAACAAAAAAAAAAATCATAGAAATATATGAAATAATAGACATTACAGCTAATGATAATGAAATTTCTCAACAGAGAAATTCAAGAATTTAACATGCAAAATACTGGGTCAGGCAAGAATTGTTGGCAGATGTTGCTGGGCAGCTCTGATGTCTATACTCCTGCTGAAGGACACAGGTAGGGCTAGTAGGATTTGGCAGCCAAGTCATTTATTGCTAATGACTCAGGAGTGCCTAACCCATGTAGGAAAAGGACAACCCTGCTCTTGGCAAGATTTATGTAACAGACCAAAATGTAACAAAACAAGCATACAAAGCATGCAAAATCATAGCTACTGACCACTTGTATTTCTTTCCTTTCATCCTCAGAAAATGGCAATCCTAGGGATATTAATAAATTCTGTGGAAAGAAAGGTTTAAAGAAAGAAGCATGCATCTGCGACTTCCTTTTACTCACAAATTCTTTGAGAGCACATCAAGCAGCTATGTCAGGTCCATCTACCCTCCTTACCCTTCCTTATCCTCAGCCACCACCCTCCACAGCAAGAACAAATGCAGCCTTGGCATCCTCTGCACAGATGTGTTCATTCCAGAAGGAGTGATGTTACCTCCTCATCTTTATTGGTGATGTATTTCCATCCAGGTGATTTATTAGCAGAAATCTGTATGTTCCACTGTGATGGGTTGATCTTGGCTGCTGTCACATTCTCACCAAGCCACTCTTAACACTCCTCCTTCTTATCTGTACAGGGAAAAGAGAATATAATGAAAGACTTGTGGATTGAGATAATGACAGGGAGGGATCACTCACCAGTCACTGTCAAAGGACACACGGGCTCAGATTGGGGTATTTAGTTTAGCTGATTGCCAAGCAAATCAGAGGTGAATAACAGGAAATAAGAACAAATCTTACAAACATCTTTCCCCTTCCCCTCCCTTCCTCCCAAGCTCAACTTCATTCACAATTTCTCTACCTTCTCTCCCAGAGTCTCACAGGGGAATGTGGAACCAGAGTTGCAGTCAGTCTATCATGCATTTTCTCTGCTGCTCCTTCCTCCTCCCACTCTTCCTTTGCTCCAGAGTGGAGTCACACACTTGGGAGAACAGTCCTCCACAAGTTTCTCCACTGTCAGTCCTTCCCGTGAACTGCAATTCTTCACTAACTGCTTCAGCATGTTCTGCTCTAGGGTTCTCTCATGGCTGCTAGTCTACATGTGCTCTGCCTGGGACCTCCATGGGCTACTGCAGCGGCGGCGGCTGACCTTAAGGTGTGTCCCGGCTAGCTGCGGCCAGCACCGCCGGCAGCACGGGGGCACTCTCCCGATCCGGGGCTCGGTCAGGGGAGCGCCTAAGGCTTTCGCCTTGAGGGACGAGGATCCGCGGCTAAGAGAGGGAGAGTTGCTAACCCACAGGAGGCAAATGAAGAGACGGACTCCAGCGGTAGTGCAGTCTGGGTCGGACGGACGGGGCGATCAAGGAGAGGGAGAGCCAGGGCAGAACCATTACAACAGAGAGCGGTGCAAGGACAAACCAAATCGGCATACAGCATAACAAAACACAATACAACAGGCTACCCCACCGTTGTCTTCATCACAGGCTGCAGGGCTATCTCAGCTCCAGCGTGTGAAGCATCTTCTCCCCCTGCTTCTTCACGGTCTTCCGTGAGCCTCTGGCATTTTCCCACTCCTCTCTCTGCTCTTACTCTTTCTTAAATACACTATCACAGAGGCACTGTGGTAACAGGGAAACACCACTGATGTTTAGCTCAGCTTTGGCCATTGCTGGGTGTATCTTGGAGCCAGCTAGAAGTGCCTCAGCTGGACATGAGGGAAGCTTTTGTTAGCTTCCCAATGAAGCAACATCCTGCTACCAAACCCTTGCCACACAAACCCAATAGAATCACTATCACACTACAAAGTTTGTCTCTCTCTTCTTGCATTCCTGTAGCAAGGCTGGAAACATCTCCCTTTCTAGTCAGCTTATTTCATACATGAAATTATTTTTATGTCTCTTCAGAAGTTTAATTATCCCTTTTCCCTCCAAGTATTATAGAAGCTTTGCTTTCCCAGTCTGACCTTATTTTGCCTAGCCCTTATTGTCTCAAAGACTCCGTATTGTGCCTTCTGGTATGAGAACATTTTTGAGTGATTATAACAAGTTTTACCAGGAGGTGAAATTTTGGGAACATTTAAAATTATTTCATAAACTTTTGCCTGCATTTTCCATTTCATTACAAAATCTTCTAATTCCCCAAGTACAGAATGGGCATTTATAGGTTAACCAAAGGTTCTCTAAATGAGCCAAATAGAAAGCTTTCTCCTGTAAAAAAACTGTGAAGGTGAGAATAAAATCTGGACAGCTCTTCCTTACCTTCTGTTGAGGAGTCCCTTCATACATTTGGAGGTCTTCTGACCTCACGCAGGTGGAACTGCATTGCAAATCACCAACAGAGGCTCTCTTTTGCACCATGGTGATGTTGCAGTCAGAGGTGTGGCTCCCACACAGGCAAGCACATTAATGTGCACCGTGTGCAGGCCTTTAACCAGGTCAGCTCTTTTATTCATAGCAAGAGGGCATTAATAATGCAAAAACCTGTGACTGTTTTGAAAGATGCCACATGGAACTGTCAGTGTAGCAAGCCTCTAGGGGAGCTCCATCATAGAGCAATCCAAGAGAAGATGCTTCACAAAGCCTTTAAAACTTCTTTACTATTCTAAGACTGGTCAAATTTTTTTACTCAGACAGGTAGGTTCATTTTTTTTTTCTTCATGCTCCACATCTTCCAATTAGGACTGCCTGCAATCAGCAGCCTGACTTCTGCAGAATTTATATGCCCTACTCCCCCACTCTCCCAGTACAAAGGTCTTATTATGCACCTAATTTGAAACCTGGCCTTGTGGCTCCTGCCCTCTTGCTGGCCCCATGACTTACTGTTCCTTCTGTCTGCAAGACTTAGGGCCCCTCACAGCTTTCCTCCTGTGAAATGAAATATGGCAGCAGTCCCATCTGCTCTGTGAAGGAGAAAGTCAACAAGTCATTCAGTAGTCGCAGTCCTTGGGAGTTAGAGAGGCCCTTAGCAGGGCACACACGGGAAGAATGAGGGAAAAGACACAAAATCAAAAAAAATAAAGTAAGCTGAAAAACTTGGATCTAATTTGCAATACATTATTTAAATGGTAAAGAGCAGAAAGCATTAAAGTAAACAAGGTCAGCCTATCTCGCTATGTAGTGATAAATTCAGATTAGCTCAGAGGGTTAGAGCAGGGTGTTAGTAACACTAAGGTTCAATCCCTGTATGGGCCGTTCCTTTAAGACCTGGACTCAATGACTGTTGTGGGCACCTTCCAACTCAGAATATTCTGTGACTATGACAGGAGCAAGCTGGTTTGAAACAATTCTTCATGTGGGTTTAAATAATCTATAGCAACTACCTACGAAACTACCTGCCCTGGTTTAGGTCAAATTTGGGAGAAAACCTTTAAAGGGTTTATTCTAGAAAGCAGATTTATGTGGCCCTTTCCCCAGCTGATTTGGGGAAATATTTATTTGGAGAAAAGTGGAAAAAACCTGTTTATTTAACAGGCAAAGCATTCACCGGCACAAAAAATGAACAATATTAACCAATAAAACCTCGTGCCAATCTGAAGAGATGACAAACTCAGAAAGTCCCCTTGGTGGGCTGTAGCTCGGCTCACTCGGTCTCTGGTCAGTCCCTCCGGCGCTGGAAGTGCCGCAGCCCAGGCCTGGCCCAGCAGCCACAGGTGGAGCTGCCGCTGCTCTGCTGGGTGTTCAGAGCAGGTTTGAACAGTTCCAAGAAAAAGAGAAACCACACTCTAGAGAACTTTTCTGCCTCAGCTAGCTGAAACCTAACTAAAAAGCAGAGGAGAGCTCTGTCCTGCTGTCTGTCTGTCTGCAGACAACACAGTCTGGGAGCAGGATGCAGAGGAGCAAGTGCAGGTTCTGATAACGAACTGCGCTTCTTCTCTCCCCTCCTTGGATCTTGGAACCAGTCTTAAAGGTGCAAAATTTATTTCTGGGCTAAACAGATGAATGGGGATACAAGCATCATAAAGTCACCCCAGAACACTACCTTTATCCAGGTTTGAATAAGGTGACTGTAAGGGAGTTACCCTTTTCATAAAAAAAAAACCCAAACCAAGCTACTGTGCTATTACCCTAACTTCTGCAGAAATACGCACACTTTCCTTGCACTCACATGATTTTTTTTTGTAAATACCAAAGCAGTTCTCCATGGCTCCCTTCAAATCCTTTCTTAATGCATCTTTTGTTTGTGGTAGCTGCAAACACCTGATAGAAGATGGGTAAGACAGACAACTCATAGCCTTGGCCACTCCTTGTCAGACTGGTCACTGTTGTGTCCCTGTTGCCTCATGCTTCTTCTGTCAGCCCATAAACCCCCATTATTTCCTTCCCTATCATGAGACTGTCAATTCTTTAAAGAGAAGCCATCTTCTGGTCATAGATAAGATTCACTTATGACATGATTAACATTCTATGGTAGAGAAGAAAAAATTAAGGATGGCCTTTGCCCTAAAATACCACACAGATTACCACAGTCAAATGGTAACTCTGAAGTCAGGATTTATCTGTAGCTTCAGTAGAACCAGAATAACCATAGATGGTTGTGCCTGTGACAGGAATGTGGCTTACATTGTGTTTTTGAAGATAAAAATGTCTCACTGCCTCATCTCTTCACTCATCTAATATGGTGATTTTTAACATGAATAAGTTTGTGTGTGGGTTTTTGAAAATTTTTTAAAGAATATTGAAATATAACTAAATAAAAGGCAAGTTGCTGTTGTTATACCTAATTTTACCATACAGAAGTAGGCATTGCAATGTAGAAGTCTGCAACGTGGGAAAGAATGAAAACGATTGCTCTAACTGAGCATACTTTTGATATAAAAGAGCTGGAAAACAGCAAACTCTTTGTTTCACCCTCAGGTTATCTACGTATATTTATTACTACAAAACACGAATTTGCTTACTTCTTAGCACTTCAGTGACCTTACCCACTTTATCAGGAAAAAAATTTTAGCTTTTTACTTCCCAAATTCACAGAAAAAATTGATTTTAAAATTCTCTTGCAGCTCTGCCTGTGCGCCATGTTTCTATGCATTGGTTCCCCCATTGCTGCAGAGGGTGTGCCTGTTCATCCTGATGCACAGGACAATGGTGACATTGGCTCTCACTGCTCTGTGGCTGTACCTACACTCTCACACTCCAGAGGGAATGTCCATGTGAGAAGACGCAGCTTCTGCTGTGTGTTTCTGAAGTGAATATATACAAATCTCAAGTCTCAGTTCTTGCAGTCATTATCAACTAGCATTCTGTGTGAGGAAGAGGGATACTTCAGTGTCAGGTGTCCTGTGGAGTCTCCTGAGAAGCAGTCTTCACAGATAGGTAGGAGCTGTGCGCTCAGTGATGTAGTCTTGAAGGCGACACTTGAACTCCAGTCTCAAATGTACTTTCATGTTCCAATCTCTTCAAATTATGCACATCCTTCAACATTTCCAAACACAAGCCTGAGATTTTCATCCTGCAAAATCAAGAGGATGAGAAAATGTAAATGTAGAATAAAATGAAACTGTTGGCTAAGTGACTCTGACCATGTATTAAAATGCTGCAATACCTGTAACCATAATTCAGGTCTTCATTTTTAAAGGATAAACACTTGAGAAAGTTTGAATAGAACCTCCTCACCTGGGAAAAGGCAGATCTCAACACCTGCTGAAGAAAACATTTCAAATCTCTGAAAGGAGTGATCTGCAAGAACTGTTCTTCTTTGAAGTAATTATGATCAGGAGCCCTAAACCTCAATTTGTCTACAGACAAAGGAATTAAAGATTATTCCTAAAAACAAAGATAATCTTTAGTCATATGTGTTATGTAGTCAACCTTCATAACAAAACAAAACAGAACAAAACAAAACCCAACTTCTTTCTTGATTACTAGAAGCAAGTAAAGGATTACTACCTATACTTGTAGGTAATGTTTAGCATTCTACTTATTCAGCATTCTGCTTGTTCAGAGTGAATACTGTTAAGAAATTTAGTACTCATATATGGTCCTGCAGGACCAGGAGCTATATTTGTTTTCATTTTTGGTGTTATACTCTTTCTATAAATGACAGAATGACAGCTACATTATCCAGGTAGAAAAGTAAAGATTTCTTATTTCTTGCTATATTGTACACACAGCTCTTGCTTTGCCTACTAAATTGTCTTTATTTATATCTCTAAGTTTTCTCACTTGTACCATTCTGAGTCTCCTGCATCAGAAGGAGTGGAGGAGGAGGATGGCATGTGCATGAGCAGCTGTGTCAGGCTTATCTGCCTGCTGTAGATAAACCATAACCCATGATAAAGGTACTGGGAAGAGCATTTGGGGATTATTTAATACTTAGTTAGGTTTGGTTAGGGGAGAAAGCAAGAGATCAAGATGTTTTGGGGAGGAACAAGTATGGGAAATAGAAGGACAAGGGGATAAAAGGCATAGTGACATTTAAACATGTTCATTGCTGCTGTGCTTGTTTGTCTGGCCATGCCATGTGCCTGGCCACCACACTCAGGTGGTGTTGTCTTCCCACTAAAATCCATTTCTAAGCAATTTCCTGGGTGAAGGACTGTCTATTCTGCATGCACATGTGGGCATGGGTGTCTGAGTGCCAGCTGCACCAATGGCTTTGCACTGTTTCCTTCTTTGGCTCATCAGGATGGAGGTGGGACCATGTGTCACGGGAGTCCTTTCCATCCATAGTGCCAGGGACTGTCATGGGTTCAGGGGTGCAGGCTGGCTACTGTAGGCATTGGGCCAGGCCAGAAAGTAAAGGTTGGGGTCAACTGAAAGACCTGTTTCTATCTGCATGTGTGTGTCTCTGTGAGATAGCTGGAGACAAGAGGATCCAAGTGACACTTACTTGGGGAGCCGTAGTGTGCTTATGTCCATGAGTAAAGCTGCAGGCACTGGGAGTGTGTGTGCAGATACGCCAGTAACCATGTAAACTAAGGATCCAGGACCATTTAGAGAGGGTTTCAGTTATTGGAGAAATCTATATTTTGTTTGAACATACAGATATGTTTCCCATTAATTGACCTTCATCCTGATGAGCCAGAGAAGGCAGCAGTACAAGGCCATTGGTGCAGTTTGTGTGAGTGGTGCATTTTTGTGTCTGACTCCATCAATGTGGCCAGCTATGTGCATATGTGTGTATATATATATGTGTGTATTGTATGCAAGTATCTGAGTATATGAGTATCATATGTATATGAGTGTGTAGTCCTGGAAGGGCCTGGCAGTGTGGAGCTGCAATGGCTCTCCCTCTGTTGGACTGCCTGATACACCCTCTCCATTACCAGGTTATGATGTCATATGAACACAATGACATTGCAAAGAGTTTTTATTTTGTTTATAACAATAAAATCTCATCCCAGGCTTAAATTGGAGAGAGGTATTTTGGCTTATTGTTCCAAATTAAAAGAAGAAGAACCCCAAATACAAAACATTTAATGAGGAAAAATAATTCCTCATTATGTGCATTTCTGAGAGCCTCTGGCATTTCCAGAAAGGGTAAAAAAATTAGTAGAAATTTTGCATTAGTATATACTTCTTAAGCGCATTTGAAGTTTAAAAAAGAATTGCCACAGGTTGAACTGAGCAAACAATTCCATGGTACAGTTACCAAGTACTGGTATCTATATTGACAATAATTTCAAAAGCTGCAGGATGACCTGAGGAGAATACCCTCATTTTACCTCAATCAGTTATGTTGCAATTGAAAAGTTGTTGTCCTACTTCCACTGCAATTAAAACTCTGCTCATTAGTCCCAGTGAAAATATCTTCTCTTACAACACTCCTTGTGTACTATAATAAAGGAGAAGCAGACTGCTCTGGTGTTGTATTCCTGTTTAATGGGCACTGATACACAATGGGATGCCCAATATCCTTCTGGTGCTGCTGGAGTTGGAGGATTAAGCCACTGAGAACACAAGCAGCAGTTTAGGACAAGAGTGTCTCCTGTCCTATCCTGCTGAAATTGTGTGCCAGAATTTAAACAGGCAAAATCAGCCATCCAGACTGGTATTAGAGTGGACCAGAACAAAAGAAATCCTTGCTTGCTTTTATTTTTTTTTTCTTTTTTCCCAGGGAAGATCCAGAGACATATAAAAACCTTTTGTAAAAGCTGTCAAAAAAAGTTGAACTTATCCTTGTAGAGTTTAGATTTTTCTGAGGATATCTTAGTTTTCTGAGGTACTGCACAGAATTTACAATTCAGCCATAAAACACAAAAATCACATGTGATAAACAAACAATTTTCGTTTACCATTTAATGCTGCATCTAGAGATCATCTTAAAATCAAGTTAGGCTGTCTAAAGTGACTTATTCAAGAAGAGAATCATAATTTTATTAATTAAAGTATATTACAAATCAGATCTCTACAACCTGATAAGTGATAATTCTGTCATAAGCTTAAATTTAGCTTGGAAAGTTCAATGTAGACAAAAATTAATACTCAAAATCGACAAGTGAAAGGTAAGTATTAATACAGAATATTGCCCTTGCTTAACTCCATGACCAAATATGATCTTTTTAAGTAGGTCCATTCATGTATATTGACACTTTATGATTCACATTTATTTAAGATTGAATATACTGTCTTCTCAACACTACAAATTGAGATCTAAACCTAGGCTTTCAAATTCATATCAATAAATCTGACATAATACCTGCATATAGAATTTGTTGATTTCGGTATTTTGCTGATCATTCCATATCCTTAGCTGTGCTCCCAAGAAATTCCTGGAGTTTCCAGATTCAGCAATGCCTGTAGTGTGATAATGTTATATGAAATTCCTGAGGCACAGTTCACTGATCCCTCTCTTCTTAAGAAGAGCAAAACCTATCCAAGATTGTTTGCCTTTGTGCTGGAGCTCACACTGTGCCCTCTAGCCAGAGATTGAGTTCTGCACCTCCCAACTGACTCCTGCAATGACTTTCACTAAAGCAGTTTGGCTGGCAGAGGGGAAGGAGCATGAAATGTAAATCTGACCAGTCTGACAACTGAAATTGTTAATGTCTTGAAAATGCAGCAGTGGTCCATTATCATCATCATCACCTAAACCAAAACAAAACCACAGTGAATTGTGGAAGCACCCCAGGTTTGCATAGGTCACTTCACACTGTATATAGAGAAGGGAGGGAGTATATAGAGTAGGGAGGGAGAGAGACATTAAAAGTGACACAGAAGGGAGGAAATTACATTTTCACATTTCTCCTGCTCATTGTTTCCTCCTATCCCCAGCAGAGGCTCTGGGTGGAGGTCTGTTGAACACATGTTTCTCACTTGTCAGCCTTGTGGCTTCAGAGTCTGCAGATCAGCTATGCCACAGAAAGCACTGTTCCCCATTTACACCACCAGCTCCACCACTGTACCTGGGTATGTGCTTCACAGTGCTTTCCTCTGGAACTGCCTTTTACTGCTCGAGAGACAAGCTGGGCTGTTTGCCATTTGATGGCGAGGGGATCATTTTTTGCACTGGTCTGAAAAGCAATCACCTTCCACTTCACTCCATTGTCTTAAGGCAGGAGGGAGCTCATGGAGAGGTCTTGACTATGTCTTGCTCAGTTTCTTTAGGTAAACTTGCTAAGTGCATGCAAGAAGGAAGTAGCTGCAACCTGCATTCTGCTTTTCCAACGGCTTCTTCTATTTCAGAGCAAGCCAGACACACATACCTTGTAACAGAAGCCAGACATCTGAACAGAATTGCTAATCACACTCTTCTACTTGCTTGTCTTCTAGGAATTTCTACTGTACTGCACTCTACTCCATGCACCATCACTCACACTGAAAGACCCCTAACTGTAAAAAGACAGCCTGAGTGGTTGCTAATGGAAAATCATGGAAGAAGTTACCAATAAATGGCAAGACATTATAGTGCTTGTTATCTCCCTGAATATCTTGATGTATATTGACGGGACTAGTGCCCCCATTTCAGGTCTCTCTAAGCCTGACATAGGCACACTGCCGTAAGGATGCTTGAGCAGGAGAATAACAAATTCATCGCAGGAAGACATGCAAAAGAGACACTGCCAGAGGGACCATTTTGTCATCTGGGTGCAGGGCAGAAGTCACACAGGTCACTTTCTGCTACGAAACAACTGCTCTCCTCTGCAGCCAGTGAGCCACTGCAATTACTCTCTTGCTTTTAATTTTAAAAAATTATTTACTTAGTAATTATACATCTAGCCGCCTAAGAAAGGGCAATTATTTCTAGAAAATCTTTGGGTTGGCCATAACAATTAGATATGATTCCTTCAAAATGTTTTTGCTTCACCTACAGCAAAAATGAGCTCCCTTCTCTTATTCTGTCTGAAGTCCATGTTGAATTCACTATGCATTTGTATATTATGAAATGTAAGATTATATTCCATCACCAGTGGAACATGAAGGGTGTTACTTTCTTAGGCAATCTATTATTAATTCTGTAAGCCATGGTTTATAAGCTGAAGCAAGCATAACACACATGACTGACAGCAGTAAAAGTGTTAGTTGAAATCAGATTGACCCTGGGTTTAGTTTTAACCAGATTTAACTAAGACAGATAGTTTAGACTGGAAATGGGGAGAAAAAAAATAAAAGGGTGACACTGATTGGAGTGTTAAACCAAACTGCTTCTTCTGTCCCTGAATGAAAACAAAAGCAATTTTTGTTGCAAGTCCCTTGTTTGTCTTCAGTAATGTAACATTTTGTGGAAGAGATGCAAGGGAATGGAATGCACATAAAAGTCTTCTGTGAAAAGTCAGGCTGAGAGTCACAGACTCAGAAGGAAAACACAAAGAAAGATGCAGCATTAAAGAACAGACTTGAAAGCTAGGTATGAGTATCAGCTGGGATTCTAAATGAGTTGATACACACTTACAATAACCATGGTTTCCCATAATGACTTACAGGCGAAAGAAGTTACACTGGGAATTACACTATCTCCTCTCACTTGTAAAAGAAGTAAAGAGCTGACAGTATTTAGTGATAGATGTTAAGACACAGAAGGATTATCTGTTTTTTTCAAGGTACTATTTTAAGGTGAAGCAAAGCCCACACAGAGATCTGTGTGGCTTAATTATTGAAACACAGCTTGGTTAATGAGTTAAAGCTAAGAAAGCAGAGCATCTTGTCCTATCACTGTAGTCAGCTGCTTCATTTCAGGCTAGGTTTCATCTGGAGAGAAAAGCAATTAGTCATGTCTCAAGCATTAAAAAATCTAGCAGGTAGTATAAGGAGAGGTTTTCAAATTAGAGCGTGGGAAAAAAACGTTAAATCAAAACATTAATGTAAGCAAAATAAAAGGATGCAGCAAACAGTTTTGCTACTAGGAAAATCACTATAGCAGTGAGCAAATGTGCTTTAGCTAGCTCTGAATTAATGTGATATAAATACAAAAGGCAAAATGCAACGCTTGACAAGAAAAGTATAGGCAAATCTAGATATTTATATTTATATTGAAATCTACATAATACCAAATATAACATTTCTAATTTCATTATTCAGATTATCCTCTCAGGTTTAATAATGAACTGGCTTTCAGCTTATTTTCAACAGGTTTGTGTGTGTTTAATTGATAATTTTTATGTGATAACTCACTGGTTTGGCAATTTTTGTCAAACCTTAATCTAAATCATGTGACTATCTAGTTGCTATCTACTTGCATGTGTTCAAGTGAGATCAGCGTTCAAGTGCTGTTCTTAAGAAAAAACTT
The DNA here is from genome assembly GCF_017590135.1 of Pyrgilauda ruficollis. Classification (NCBI taxonomy): domain Eukaryota; kingdom Metazoa; phylum Chordata; class Aves; order Passeriformes; family Passeridae; genus Pyrgilauda; species Pyrgilauda ruficollis. The sequence goes on along the minus strand of NW_024529266.1, from coordinate 1,368,741 downwards.
ACTGTGATACAAGGTGGGCATGTTCATGGAGCATATTCTCACTCCTCTCTTTGGCTGCAGTCGCTGCTGTCCAGTAATGTTTTCCCCCTTGTCAAATACATTCACCAGATGTGCTACCACCATTGCTGATGGGCTCAACCTTGGACAGCGGCAGATTTACCTTGGAGCTGTCTGGAAGTGGCTCTGTCCGATACAGGGGAAGCTTTTGGCAGCATCTCATGTAAGTCACCCTCACAACCCCCTGCTATAAAGTCTTGCCTTGCAAAGAAAATGCATTCTTGTTTTTCTTTTATTTTCTTTGTTACCTCTAAGAAAAATCAGGTTTCAGAGAAAATGTAAAATTAGTTTAGTCTAGGTTGCAGGCTACTATCTCAGTTGGCCTTCAGGGACATGCTGACATGTCCCTGTGGTGAACATGGTGTACCCACAACTCCTGCACTGACAAAACATCCCTATGCTGGTGTCATATTTGGTTCACAGTTAACGTGGGATACATGAAAAAACGTGCATGGGTGGTATTCAGTTATTGCTGAAGAAACACTTCGGTAGCGGTAGGGAATACTTTAACTACAGTACCAGTGAAATTATAGTCGTTTCAGGAAAAAAGCGCATTCAGACATCTTTGAAAAGCCAAGCCATATGAGGTGTTTCCAGGAGATGGTGCTATTCTCAAGCCTTTTGCTTGAGCCTCTGCCTCTCAGGGAAAAGTCAGAGGATCACCATTTTTCCCCTGCTAAGATCCGGTTTTGTATCTTTTATGATTAGAATAACGAATTTATCAATTAATATATCAATTAATAAATTTATTTGATTCCTGAATTGCATTTGAAATGTCTACACTGCTGAAATCCCCTCTAGAAATGCCCTGTGCTATCAGATAGAGGAAGGAGGAGGCTTCCTGCACCCATATGGAGGGAATCACTCTCCACTAGAAAGGGAGACTTCAGGGAATGAACCTCCGGGGTTTTTTAGCTTTTCTTTTCCAGAATCAAACCCTTGGATCTTATTCTAAACAAGAAATTTAAGCCCAGATCTGTAATGTGAGTCGGACACTCAGTCTCACAGCATCACCTCTGCAGGGAGCTGCCTCCTCAGGTGCCCTTTCAATTCCCAAACAAATGCCAGTCGGAATAAATGGCTTCAAACTAAAGTAATGGAGTTGCTGAAAATAGCCTGAAAATGTGATGCCAATGCAAAAGAATGCCTCTCAAAACCTGCCCACATAAAGCCTTCAGCACCACAGTGTGCTACAGGTCTTTTCTGTGCCTCCAACATAGCTCCTGGCACCAGGATGCACCCCCCTTTCAATGCCAAATGACTACTCCTCAGATAAATTACAGGCTACAGTAGAGGTAGCTCCTATTCTCATTTCTGCCAGACAGTGCTCAACCTCACATACCTCCAGAAAGTGTTCTAGACACCTAGTAGTCTGTTTTTCAGGAGAAAAACAGGTTTTGTAAGCCAAGCAAGAGTTGTGAGAGAAACTAAAACTAAAGGTTAGGGAAATCAACTGGAAATTAGAAACTCAGTTATCAAAATTGCACAGGTAGGATTTAGAGCCTGGATGCCCATTCCCAAAGATCCCAAACCATTTGGCTGTAATCCTACATAATTTATCTTTTGCTAGCAGCATGGCTTCATGTGGAGACCTGGGTAATTTTCCCCAGTTTGTGCTTCAGAGCAATGGCACCTGTGCCCTGGTGGTTAGAGCAAATCTGCCAGGCTCATGGGGGAAGTGAGGTCAGACCCTGAAGAACACAAAGGTCTTGACTCATCCATTGCTCTGGACAGAAGAACTTCTGTTTTACATGAAGGCCAGTGCAGCAGGTCTCTGGACACACATGACAAATGGTCCTTTAAAAAGGCTGGATGAGGAATCAGCAGGTTTGTGGATCTTAACAGGCTTAGTCTTCAGCTGCAAGATGATCCATGCAGCAGCAGGAACAAAGAGCCTCTAATGTGCCTGGGAGAAGTCCTTCAGGCATCAAAGGAATTTCCATTTCAAAATTTCAGACACTGGGAGGCTCAGACAGCAAACGAGGACTTGTACTTTGGATAGTACTACTTAAATCTTCTGATCTCTCAGAGGCTTGGTCTTTCAGCTGTAAAAAGGAAAGTAATGTTTATCTTAGGGTTGCAAGACATGCTTGAATAATGTTCCAATTCTACCAAAGTCACTGAAATGCTCAAGTGAATGAGGTGGCAGAACTGGATCCAGATTCTGGGTTTGGTGGGGAACAGAGCCTCAGGAGTTTCACTTGCCAGCAGCATTCAGGTTCTGATGGAGGAACAGTATGTGGTCTCACCTAAAGATGAAAAGTCACAAGTATTAGTTTTGCTAAAAGAAAATTATAAATTCTAAATCGACAACTATCAAACACCAACAATTTTTTTATAATAGAATCTGAGAAGTTCCATTCATGATTGTATTTAAAACAGGCTAAATTGTAATTTTTTGGCTGAGATTTAACAAGGTCCAAGTATTAGAACAAAATTCTGAAATATGCACGTGGGCACTCATGGCTGAGCATTTCTGGAGGAAATAAACAAACAGAAGGTCTGGTGTTCTCATGGTCAGTTTTTTCTTATATTCACTGCATTTTTTGCTACTGATTCTTTTGAATTTGCAAGATAAATTCTTGGCTTTTCTTCACCTAATTATAACACCACACCGAATACTTAAATATATTTTAGTTAATTGTAATTGTAATTGTAATTTGTCTTCTTTTGGTTTCTAGACAAACCCTTCTGGTTTTGGTACAAGTATAGAAAAGCTTCTTTGCTCTGGGAAGATATACAAGCATACACTCCAGTTTTAAAATATATTTGAGGCTTCTTGGAGTAGTGATCAAACACTTCCCTAATGATTTCAGTGAAAGAATTGGGATATTCAGTTGGTTTGTGTTTTACTTACCAGGAAAGTCTGCAACAAGAAGCTGTAAACTGAACAAGTGAATCAATATTTTAGACCAGGAAGCTGCTGTGAATTACATTTTTCAGCTTTTGGAGTATTGAATTAAGCTCTGAAAATGAATCATTGGGGGAAAAGAGTGGATCATAAGAATCCATTATGAATATATTAGCTACATTACATTTTAGTCTTGTAAAAGAGTAGTTTCCCTGCTCAGCTGAAAGACTTACTGAAAAAAAAGGATACAGAAGCATATGTTGTGTTGCTCCATGACTCCTTACACCATTTGTGCATGTGCAAACAAACTAAAAGATTATTTTGTGTAATTTGTTCAACATGCATAAATATATCCACATAGTTGCTCCATTGACTTAAAAATAAGGACTGCATTTGGCTGTGTATCAACAACAGAGAAGTGGGTAAATGAGCAGAGTTCTGGGGGTTTTTTTCCATGTTTGTAAGGAGTTTGTTGTTTATTATTGATGTAGTTAGCAGATGGAAAACATTATAGCCACTTTGCATGAAGTCTATTTATGGTACTAAGAAGTAGTAAAAAAAATTAATTAGTGTCTCTGTCAAAGAATCTCTACAAAAATGAGAATTGTGTAAAAAAATAAGATTAGAAGCAGACAGACATCTGTTAAATCTTATATATAACATTCACATGCAAGCATTGCAGGTTCACTGCTCTAAAGCACAAGACTAAAGGGAACAGCTGCACCTGCACAGACTCCTCAGATCACTCTGCACCTGGACACTGTGGAGGTACAGGAAAGGGACAGTGCCTGCCCACCTTATGGCCCCTACCTCTTCCTTTCCGAATGGGAATTTTCTGCCAGTTTATGCCATTTTATATATTGGTTTAATAACTATACAGGACTTTTATGAAAATAAGAATATCCAGTGATGTGGTAGATACCAAGACATCTCCCCTTTATGCCAGGTACTATCCTTTAGGCTAGAATATCTTTGCAAATCTGGCCCTGTTCTCACTGAAGATTCATAGAGATTCAGGTTCACCAACCATTGAACTTCAATATAATTAAATTCCTTTGAAAGTTCAGATTTTTCCACTGACAGTGGAAATAGTTTGCTGAACTGCAGATTTGCATACAAGAAAACAGATACAAAAAAAGATCCATTCAAGAAATCCACTACTCCTCTAACCCAAGGGTAAGCTGAATATTTGTGCACCTGAATTAAATCAGAGCCAGTCAAGCTGTTAAAAAAAGTATGTATTTTTAATTATTAATCTTTACTAAGTCCTGACAGGATCCTGTTTATTAGCTCCTTAAGTCAGCTTTGGACGTAGAGACTCAAAACCGAACACAGATATTCTGACTAGTGCCGCGTCTGAGCTAACATTCTTTTCAAGGCCTAGAAGGAACTGTTCTCCCAAGGTACTCAAAGTCCTGTCAGTCTGCCTTGGCACAGGTTAGTGCTTGTCAAGGTGGAGCCACCCCTGCCCCTAAACCCTTTGTTCCATAGGCATGGATGCCAGCACTCTCCTGTGATGGTCAGCATTCGAATGTAACGTTATGCAAGGAGACAAAGGCATCATGAAAAGCAATAGATATTGTCAGCTTGCAGTGAAACCCTGAGGTTTGGCAGCCCTGACTGCACTTGAAGCTTCCCAGAGCAGAGCTCCCAAGAGACCTGTACTGCTGGCTCCAAGCTCAATACAAAAAGTTGCCGTAAGACTATCCCTCACATCAGCTGAAGCTCCAATACAGCTTACATCAAGTCATGGAAACTATTGCATGACTGGAGAAAGAGTAGCAGAACATTATGGATGCTCTCTGGAGACCAGAATCCCTGATAGATTTTTGAGGACTCTCAAACCATGCTTATGTAGGGTAGAAGTATCAAAAAAGTCTTTAAGCAATTGGAATATTCATTATTCTTGTAGTTAATTGATGGAGGTAAAACACTCTGAGACATAAAGATCACACAATGCTCTTCTTGGATTTGGCCATTCTGTAGAGTTTTATGGAAAGATTTGAAACTGCTTGGAAACAAGCAGTTTGAACTGAGTTTTAATGTATGACCTACATTTCAACAACAATCTCTGTTCTGCAGACAGTCACGTTTTCCCCATCTCTAGCCTACTGAAGCTGGGCAGAGCTTTTCTCTCATTAGGACCAGTAATATAATACAAGACTCACTCATAAAGCTCCTTTTAATCTCACCTCATGAAGCTGTAGCTGCGTTCAGGCTGCAGGTCAGGCAATGCTGCCATCTGTTCAGCTTTGCTGCTGCAGAAATGGCTTTAAGCCAGCAGGTGGTGGGGTTTGAGTGCACAAGCTCAGCCTGACATCAGGAGGCAGGGGAGAGGGAGTCTCTGTGCCACTCCTGCCCTCTCAGAACGATGTTTTGACAAGTTGAGCAAATTCAGCACTATGTCAAAATATCAAGTATTTACTTCAATAAAAACAGAAGCTACTTTTCTAGCTGTTTTCATGTTTCATTGCTTTCATCTTTCACTGCAAGCTTGCATGAAAGGGCACCACACAGTCTCTGGCACCTTCCTGGAAAGTTAGAGCTAAACAGCTACAATTGCTCTTAATTTCATAGGACCCCTATTAAGGGTCATGTTTTATAGTGGAAAATATTTTAAAGTGAGTTTGGTTTTGTCTGCATTCTCTGATGAAAATCAAACCACAAGTCAGCTCATAATTTCTAATAGGATGACAGAAATGGTAACGAGTGTACTGAACTCAGAAAATTAAATAGCCACTAGGGGACAGGAGAAATCCTAATATTATGGCCTACAATAAATAATATTTAGTGTAACACAGCAAAGAGATGTCAAACCCAAATACATTGTTGTATCTCTTTGGACTATGATACCTCTCATTTTGTCAGGGAGCTGCCCATCAAATTTAGCTACTTGGATGATATAACTAAAAATTGTTTAAGATACTGCAAAAAATATGCAATAATGAATGCTACAAGTCTTCACAAAAATAACTTGAAAAACTAACTGTGCTTAATTTAATCAGAGACAAGATTCTTTCTCACTAACCACCTCTACAGAAAGAAACAAATTAGTGTAAGCCAGTAAGTGTAAATTAAATTAGTGTGTAAATTCTCAGACATGGGAGCTAGAGTTGGATTTCTGAAAATGAATCAACATCATCCAGAGAGATTGAGAATTTTTAGTGGCTTTAAACAGAATAATCTGAAGATGTTTGTGGACTGAAGAGTTTTCAGAAGAGTCATTCCTCTAAACTATTCAGTTGTCTTGTGCTGTTTTTGTAGGAATATACAAGAGGTCATAATCTCCTGATAAAATTTTTCGGCAGGTTACCTGACTCTGTGTTCAGAATTGAGGTGTGTTTTATCCATCAGAGCAGAAAACCTGAAAAGGACACAAGTCCAAGAGACATGGCACCAGTGCAGTCAGATGATGGTGTTATACTCCGAACTCTCATTCTCCAGCTAATGCAAATCTGTTTGCCTGCTACTGTCCAGGCCCCTTCCTCCATAAAGGAATTGGTTTGGGGCTGTTCAAGGCTCTTTCCAAAGATATGCACTGGCCAAGGTTCACATTAATTGATGAAATGTTTCATTTCCCTGTAATGAATGTTTAAACAGTGGGGGCTTTGCTAATGCATTTTGCAACTGCATACTAAGATCAGTGCCAAGACAATACCACAAACATAGTCTGAAACCAACAGATGATAAATAATCTATTGCTGCTCTTGTTATCAGATATTGGCTTGCAATCTAATAGCTTTTACAGTTTTCCATTAGACTTCCTGTGCATTCATTTAGTCCCTGTGAAGAGGTACTGTGCAAAATGGAGGAAGAGGGATGGTCTGGTCTGGACAATTTCTCTTTTATCAAGGAAATTTAGCTGCCCAGTCTGAGCAGGCAGCTGATGAACAGCGCAGCAGAGGAACCCACCAGGCATTGTTCAAACGTGTCAGCAAAGAGAGTAAATAGGTTCAAGACTAAAAGCATACCTGGTTCCTCCTAGTCACAGGAAGAATGGCTTAAATAAATTGTGATAAAAAAACAACAAGAAAATTAATATTTAGGCCTGCTTTCTGATTTGGCAGCCCTCGATCTTTGGTATTTCAAGTCCTCCCACAAAAGTGAGGGGGTTCCACACCTCTGGGGCTTTAATCAGGGCAGCAGTGAATGACCGCTTTTGCTATCAATTTGAATTAATGACACTGCAAAAATGCTTTTAAAATTTTTATAGAGTGCATACTTTTATGTAGTCTAAATGAAATCTTAAATTTTTCCTGGAATATGTTAAAAAAAGATCAATTTTTCTTACAATTGTAGTTGTACAGTATGAACTTAACTTTACAAGACAGATGGTAATGAGTAGGGAGTCTCTGACAAAATCCTGATACGATGCTGACATTAAAGACATTTTTGAAGGCAGGGAATTGACAGGTGCAAGAACTGCAGCTTGGCTATTTTGACATAAGGCTGTTGGAGTGAGTCCAGAGTAGGCCACCAAGCTGATTAGAGTGATGGACCGTCTCTCCTATGAGGAAAGGCTAAAGGAATTGGGATTATTCAGCCTGGAGAAGAGAAGAGTTTGGAGGGACTAAATTGCTGCCTTCCAGTACCTGAAGGGGTAACCTACAAGCAAGATGGATCAGAACTTTTTACAAGAGCATGCAGTGCCAGCATGGTGTGGTTTAACCCCAGCCAGCTGAAACCAGTGCTCAGGACAAGGGAAAATGGCTTCAAACTGAAGAGAAGAAGGTTTAGATTAGGTATTAGGAAAGAAATTCTTTACTCTGAGGGTGATGACGCCCTGGCACAGGTTACCCAGCGAAGCTGTGGATGGCCCAGTCCGTGGCAGTGTTCTGGTTGGATGGAGCTCTGAGCAACCCAGTCAAGTGGAAGGTGTCTCTGCCCATGGCAGAGGGGTTAGACTTAGATAAGCTTTAAGGTGTCTTCCAATACAAACCATTGGACTGCGATTTTTGTGGCCATCTCCCTTGCTCCTGCTCCAGCAGCTCCCCAGTAATTTCTCATTTATAAAACCCCCACAGCTGTGTGAGAGCTGCTGCTGCAAACTTATCATTATATATACTATAAGGCTTATCTCAGTGAAATGTTTGATCTTGAAAATGAAACTTAGATGCCACAGCAACTGATCTTTGATGTTTTCACAGAGGCACAAAGTGACACCAAAAACAGGGGCAAAGATTTATCTAGAAATACTGAAAGCAAGCAAAGTTGCTACTTTAGAGATAGATAGACTCTCCAACTAAATAGAAACTATATGGCAAAATATTGCAAAAAAATTCCTTGGGTCAGTACTGTTTCTCATTCAAAGAAATTGTATGGGCAGTGGTTTTTATTGTTCTAAGAGCCTCTATACAACTTGCTTTCACTGCAATAAACATGCATAAAGCTGAAGTTAAATATTCCTCCTAAGCAGTATTTTCATCTCATAAAAGTTTAGACTTTTTGTGTATAACTTCCCACAAAGAGGCAACGTCCCTAAATTCCCTTGGGATTTTGAAAACCTCTACATCATCCAGAAAATAGGTATAGGAAGATTTCCTGGCTGCAAGGATATTAGGTAGCTCTAATTCACTATATTTGGAAGAGGCAATGGGAATTCAGATGTAAAGACTGCAACATGAGCACCAAGAACTTCTTGATCTACGAAATATAACCCTACAGACACAGCCAGCAACTGGATACACCACAAACATGGGAGAAGGATACAAGAAGGGTGTGAGAGACATCTAAAGGAAGTGAGGGGATTATATATGCACTGAGGTATTGGGAGGCAAGGAGCACATATGTGGGAGGTGAAATAGAAGCTGTGGTATGAAAATGAAACCAAGGGCATTAGAAAACTCTGATTATGCTCTTCCTGCTAAACACAAGATCTCAAGCTCTCCTGCAGTGATGAACATGTTGGGACATTGACAGCATTTTTCCTGTTTGTTCAAGATATTTATGCTGAGAGCTTTTCCTCTCAAGACAAGCAAATTCCTAGAAGACAGACTCTAGAGTAACTTTTAATGCTTGAATAATTTTCCACATGTGAACACTACTGAATTTTGAACTGTTCAGGAATTATTTACCTTCACTGTGAACATCATGATCTATAGTTAAGGTGCTCTAAGAAGTTCCTAGCAACCAGTCTCATTTGATCAATGAAGCATCATTCCTTTGTTATGGTGCTGAAGATTTTACTGTACATGTGAGTCAACCATTAAGCCTTGCTCTTAAAAAATCAATAAAGAGAATGACCATCATTGTGGTAAAAGACTCAATCCTAAATATAATGATTCTACAAGCAAAATTCATCCTAAGTCAACTTTCTTTCAAGTTAATTTTGGGGTTACCTATTTCATTTACCAACTATTTCTTTACAGTAAATATAGTATGAATGATACTAGAAAAATCTTGAGGTGTCAGAAAAGTGTTTAAATTTTTAAGTGGAATATCTCAAGGTATTTTAGCCTACAAAGAGAGTGTAAAGCCCACATATGCTTTCCTTTAGACTTTGATTTTCTTACACAAAAGAAAATTGGCAGAAAATCTCTCACATTAACATATGAGATACAGTCAGGCATATCACAAAAGTTCATGCACTTCTTTTTCTCTGTGTTCCTCTGCATCAGCTTCCAAAATTTTACTTGAATTTTCCTATCTCATCTAATGTCTGAAATCCATTCAAACTCTCAACATAAAAGTTCTTTTAAAAAATTTATTTTTGTCTTTTAACTTCATGGCAAAACTTATGTCAGGTGACCATACCAGTGAAATTTTTGTGCAGGACCCAAGAAAAAGGAAATTTAATTTGTATTTTTAAAACTCTTATCCTAAACTTCAAGCAAAAACACAGACTCAAAAAATACTATATGATCTCTTCTACAATACAAGATTCCACAAATCGCTAACAACACAAAAATTCCTCACTAAATTATAGTATACTTTTCTAAGCATTTCCCATCTCAGTTTGAAGGTCACAGGTGGACATAAAAAATTCCATGGGGAGAGAAAAGGATTACATTAGGTTCATTTAACAGTTAATTGTACTAAACTGTAAGCCATCAGTCTTCCCTCCTCTTTCCTCGCCTCCTTCCTAGATCTTTGACGGTCACTTTGAGCCCTTGTTATTTCAGCCCTTTTTACAAGTTGGCTGTTAAATCCTTACCCTGCTCCAAGTGTTTGACAAGTTTGATAATGTCAGTCTATTTTCTATCACGTGACTTGCATTGTATGTCTTTGTTGCATTTTTTTTATTAAACAACATATGAAACCTATCTATCATGAGGGTTCATTTCCCTAGAAACCTGACATAGAATCTTTAAAGGACTGTGACTCATTTTCTGCCTCTCTGCAATTTCAAAATTAATTTTTTAATGTACTCAAGGTTTGAGTAATTATTCAGTAGAAGTCAGCCTGTCCCAGTGTGTAAATAATAGTTCTTGTGAGACAGTGAAAATTGTTCATTTCCAAGGAGTACAAAAGGAAGGCTTCTGTTAAACCTTTTGCAATAACTGAGTATTATCTCTATTTCAAATGGACTTAAAGTTTTATTATTAGTTACCTCTTTATGAAGCTTATTCAGTTAAATTGTGATTAAAAGGTCATTGAGATCACATTGGATGTATCCATACTCAGCAAGCACAGCTGTGCTATCTGTGCTCAAGAACCACTTCTGCACATACTTTTGACGAAGAGAAATTGAATTAATGAAAATAATCTGAAAAACAAACAGAGGAGGAACATCCAGACAATCTATGTAGTTTTTCCCTCTTAATGGCACAGTTGCGGGCCTTCTAATACAATTACCAAGAATCTAATTCCTTTTACCCTGGTCATTTACAGCTTTCAGGATTGAATTTTAAAGCCAGATGAAAGATCTAGATACAGAAACCCTACTGACTTACAGAAAACCTTATGTTCTGACTATAAATCCCCCAAATGCCTCTCCATGCATGCAGTTTCTCTATACCTGAAAAAATGGGCCAGTAAATCAGAGCATCAGCAAATGTCCAGTCGACAGTGAGTCCCCAGACATATGGCAGTATGTAGTGTAGTATGTATGTAGTGTCCAGCTCCTGAGAGCCAGTTCCTTGTCTCTGACTCATTTTTCAAGGCTGACTACCTACCACCTTCTCCTATCTTATGGAATAATGCCGAAGTACTGTATTCTCAAAGATGTCTGTCCCCTAGGTCATTCTGTCTGGCCACCACTTCTGTGGATGTGTTTCCTAAAAGGGTCATGTCACCTTTTTCAGCGGAGAACATTGACCTGATACATGAGTGTGTTGGGAGAGAAGGGTACAAGGGTCCTCCCCCTCTTCAGGGAGATCACAGAAGAGCGTAAGATCGGAGGAGACTGTTGGAGCCAGCCACACACGAGCACGTTTATGAGGCAATTCACTCGGAAGAACTACACCTATCCGACACCCACTATGCCCATTCCCAGAAAGTTCTAGACACTACCTAGCACTTGTCAAAGATGACCTGAAGGGAACAGAACCATAATCATGTAAAAGTCTACAGGGCTTAATCTCACACTGACATCTTGGTTTAATGCTAATAGCTCACAGAATAGTTTATCAGCATCTTGGTACTCCTAATCTCACAACTTGCAAAGTGGTTAATGTGTTTATTTTAAAAATAAATACATTGAGATGCTGACATGCTGGTTTTTGCCTATGATGGATTGTGCCATGGTTTACAGAATGCCAGAATGGTTGGGATTGGGAGGGGCCTTTTGAGGTCATCTTGCCCAGACCCTCTGCTCAAACAGGACCACCTATTGCCAGGAGCTCAGGATCACATTCAGCTGGCTCTCCAGTATCTGCAAGAATAGAAACACCACAACCTTTCTGAGCACCCTCTGATAGTGCTCTGGCACTTTCACAGGAAAAAATGTGTTTCCTATTCAGATACATTCAGAAAGGATAGTGAATCCTATGTTTCCATCTGTAAACACTCCCCTGGTGAATCCACTCTGAGCACTCCTGATGATTTTCTTGCTCTTCATGTGCTTGAAAATGGTTTCCAGAGCTATCTGTTCCATCACCATCCCAAGGTGTTATCAAGGAGAGGTTAACCAACCTGTAGTTTTTATTTCTACTGATATCATAGGACCTCCATGACTTCAACAGGCTTTAGTTCAAGTCATAAAGAAAATTATAATAGATCCAGGATCCTTACATTTTACTGTTAGCCACCAAATATACCTCTTAACATTAGTGATGATCTACACTGAGCCAGTAGTTGCCTTCTGGATACAGGACAAGTGGAGCATTTGTTTGGACAACTGAGTAGTGAAGCGTCTTCCAGTATCACCTCTGAGGAAAGCAGAAACAATAAGAATATACTAAATATTCTTATTAAAAAAGGCTCTCTAAAGTATCTCTTACTACGAAGAGCAAACCTGCTACACTACAAATTCAGAGGGATTTTCATAACTCTCTGGCTAGTATTTAAATTGAGATGTTTCTCTCCAAAGTACAAAATATACTTTCTGGATCTGACTAACTTTCTCTTTTCTGTGGGATTTTTTGTCTGATTGCATATCATCTCTCACTTGCATTTCCTCCTCCATTTCCCTAGCCCTGCAGTGAACAGACAGTCTTACTGTCAAGTTCTTTTCCAAGCCTCCTGGTATTCAGTCTCTTTTATTCAAATCTCATCTAACTTCATTATTTTTTAAATATAAAAGGGAAAAAAATCTATTTCCTTTGCATTGCACTGATTTATTTATTGATTACATGCACCATTCCAAAACATAGCCCAAATCTAAGAGAGCAAGATGGAAAAATTCAACTTGCACATCACATCTACAATCCTTCTGGGTTGTGTGACAAGGAAAAGATACTAATATAGAAATTAAATAGCTTCCATAGCTAATCTAGATATAATTAAAATTTTAATATTGGAGTTGAATATCTAATGTGGCATTTAAACAGTATACTAATGGAATAATGTTTCAAAATATGAAAGAGAAAATAGAGCATTCATATAGAGCATTTTCCATCTCAAAATCTTTCTTTTAGGATCTGTACCAGTTTTTGCTTAGGTGTTTGTAATTCCCTTCAAAACGGTTTTAATCTACTGGAAGGCTTGGTCACAGCCCAGATGAAGATCTGCTGCTGGGTCTCTTTTAGCATTTACAACACCTGGCACAGGCCCTCAGTGGCTGAAAATTGGCTTGGGGGGCACTGCAAGGCAAAACTGCTGCCAAGCCAGCAGCAGGTTGCTGCCTGGCACGAGCTGGTCTGGGCTGATTTAAATCCAAATCTTCTCAGAACAGCTGTGCTCTGTTGAGAAATCTTACTCCCACTTGGATGCTGCCAATGACGTGTTCTTGCACACACATCCTGCTGCAAACCACAGTGTAAATATCAGAAGACCTTGTACCACCTCAGAAGTGCTGGAAGCCCTGTGATCCCCAGCTGGTGAGCTGCCTTCTGTGTCCCTTTCCCTGGATGTTTCTTGTCTCCTTCCTGACCTTGCATGTGTCCACGCTTTGGGAGCACCCTCTCATCCTGTCAGGATCTGGAGGCTCAGATCCCCTTAGCCCTGGGGAGCAGCTGGGCAGAGCAGAAAGTTTGGGTGAACCTGTCACCTCCAGGGGCCGAGGGGCTGGAAGCAACTCTCTCCTAAAGATTTCACAAATTACCCTCCATTAGCACACTGCAAGTATTGGTGCATGAATCTGGAAACCTCACATCATTTCCACACCCCATTCCTGTATGTCTTTCAGGGCTTCACTGCAGTTCAGCTAATGGACACATTTGGATTCTCCAAACAGCCTGTGTTCCTCAAGGAACCAAAGCTCCCAGATTATTTTGTCACAATATTGCTAATGGCAAAGGCTTGCAAAGCTGTCTCTGAAATATATTCCTGCACCCAGATGCCTTAATAATTCATAAAGTCAGCAAATCACAGTGTTGGCACAAAGATGTTTTAATATTAAGCTGCTGTGAGTTTGGACCAGATACATTCTGCCGAGTCCAACGAATGGCAATTGCAATAATGTGACAAGACAGTTGAAATATTCAGTACATTTAGAAAGACAGTTGGAAACCCAAATATTTAACAATTTATGCATTGTTTTTGCAGATACTTAAGAAGGATTTTGTCTGAACACAAAACTAAACTACTAATAAGGTCAAAACCGAGTTATGTATTTACAGTACATAGGACAGTGTTACGTAAGAGAGCAAGCCCCTCAAAAGGACTGTATGCATTTCTTTCCCAACATGCTGTATAATTGTAAAGTAATTCCTCTCACCTACTTCTAGTCACATCAGGCATATGGCACACGAGATAGAAATGAATGTGGGGAAAAATATCCAGTCGAATAAACAAGCACTCAGCTCTGGGGTAAAACACAGCAGGTTCCAATAGCACTGACAAACACCACATGTGTGCTTTGGGATGGAGGAGACCTGTGTGATACAAGAGACAGAGCAGAAAGCACCACACCTGCGTGCTTAGTCTGTATGGCCATCTGAAGCAGGAGCAGTTTTCAAGCATGTCAAGTTTTTCTTCATTTCAGAGGAACCCAGAATATGTAAGAAAAGAAAACATAAATTGCATAGAAAATATTCACATATTTTGGGAATAAGAAAATGGCATTGCAGCAAATGGAAAAATAGTGGGTCCCAGACTGGAAGGATCATAGCTGGAGTAACAAAAATAAGGTCTGGTAATATGAAACACAGCATACTTGTACTGATTTTGGCTGGAGTAGGGTTAATGTCTTTCACAGTAAAAGAATTTTGGCTGGGGTTGGACCACAACAACACTGCAAGGTTAGAGTTTTGTTAAAACTTAACAGACATAAGGTAAGGCAATTACAGATTCATAAGCGCTATCTTTGTCTACTTTCATTTGCATTCCAAATCAGGCATTATGACATTTCCCATCCATGTTTCTAAGAGCAAAAGGCATTTTATATAGACCACAAAGTTTTGTCCATATCTCCTGTTATGACTTCATACCAGCCCTTCTCCAGTTTCCTTTGCTAGCCATCTCCTGCCATTAATATTGTCTTCCAGATAGTGATTTCACCTTTCTCTATACCCAATCCATCCCAGAGGGCTATCCAGCAACTACTCTTTCACCAACAAAACTGAATGTTTAATTATCCACCTGGATGACTTTGACCTTCTAACTGTGAATTTAAGGTTTCATATTTAGAATTTGAAACAAAAAAATTCCCAGCCTGGAGCTGAGAATCACCAAGTGAATATCAGATGAATGGAAAAAAGGTGTTTCACCTAGACTAGAGAGAATTTTCCAACCAACAGTGATGAGCTGCAGCACCTCAGTACATATATGCCTTTCAAAGAGAAGTACATTTAAGTTCTAATACTAAAATAACTTGTGCATATAGACACCAATTTAAAAAAGCAGAAGTCTGGAAGGGAGCTTAAAGCATGCCTTGGCAAAGTCCCAGTAGAACATAAACATTCATTGGAAGGGCAAAATTGTCAATATCCTATTGAAATCAGAAGATCATTTCTTCAATTCAGACGCAAGTCTCTATACACAAACCATAAAGGTCTATGGCTTTGTGCACCTGTACTGTGCCCTGCACACTACAAGAACCATAGGCGTAGCCTATCATTCTGCCTCAAGCCCTGGCTTGCTTGGCATCAGCAAGCCCATCCCAAACTTCCCATCCCCTTCCCAAACTCCTGCAGTGATGAGCTGAGGGAAGAGTCTGTATCCACACTCGGAGGCAATTTCTCCATGGATGCAGTTCTGTCTCTGTCTGCTCTTCATAAATGTTGGTACTTGAAATGAGGAGGGGGTAGAGGAGCTGTGCAGCCAGGTGTCTGAAGCGCCTTTCAGGCTGGGGCTGTGGTGCAGGCAGGTACCACAAAAGATAAGGGTAGGTGGCCTTTCAGGGGGCTTCTGATAATTGTGAAAAAATTGCCCCAGGGCAAGGCACCCATGGGGGCTGCCTGCGCAGGAGCAGGGCTGATGGTGCTGCTGCAGAGCACACAGCTGCTCCTCTCTGCCATGGTGGGACCACCAAACCTCACACACCTGTCATCAAGGAGCAAATATTTCAGAGGAAAAATTGATTTCATCAGTTTCACACACACTTTAAAGCTGATTTTAACCACTGTAGTACTAGTGCTTGCTTCTTGCTCATGTTGTCTAGATCTTGTTTCTGTCAAATTCAGGGAAGGCCTCTTCACTGAACTCAACAGGTCTGCTTCACAGCTCTCACAACCACGACCACATTTCTGATTGCAGAGTGCTGTATTCCAGCTTTGTGTTTGATCTCGTGTCTCTTGTGTTGCCTGATCTCAACAGCTATAGCACCCTGCTGCTCACAGCTAATGGGTCCCCTTTTTAGTGCAAGTGATAGATGTCTGCCTTTTGAAGCTGATTATTTCCCAGCTGCTGCACTTTACTGCATGCAAGGAGTTAGTTAGAAAAGCAGGTGAGTTGTATTTTATGAGAAAAATTATTTTTCATTTAACTTAGTCATAGAGGTGGTAAGACTAGATGCACAGAGAGATGATCAAGAAATATATATAAAATAACAGTAATTTAAGTTCAAGATCTGTTTCCCAGATCAATACCCAGAGAGAGGAGGAAATAAAAGGAAGACTTAGACAGATACTCAGCCCTGGAAAACTCTGTGCCAGTCTCCTGATGATGAGGGACACAGACACCACAGAGAAAAAGAAAAGAACTAATAAAACATGGTTTTATCTTGTTGTGCTGTCGTTTTAGAAAAAGTGAACATCAATTAAGTATTAATATCTTCAAGTATTTCCCCCCCTTAGGAAAAAAAAATACCACTGGAAAAGTTTTCATCTTCCAAATGAGCTGTTTCTTTACAAACTACATTGGCTGCTCACCATATCAGGCTCCACTCCTGTTTTTTCCTTTAGCAGTAGCTAATGTGAATGTTTGTCTGATCAGGTTGTTAGAGCCAACAGAATACAACAGTAAGAGACAAAAACCCCAAACAGGCTTGGTGTTGACTGCCCTGGCTGTCTGCCAAATACATCAGTCCAGGAGAGTCACCAGCTTTGTTCTTTTCTGCTGAGCTGCATGGGATTTATAGATTACAACAAGGTTAATGAGCTTTGTTTGTCAATCCCAAAGCACACCACATAAACCCCACACATCCATAGGGCAGCCTCTCCTCCAGTGCTGGGAAAGACCTGGGGGAAAAAGAGACCTGACCAACCAGTTTCTGAAGAGAAGAAACCTGATGAATGATGAAAATTCCTTCCTTTTAACATTGCTGCCCTCAGGGATACACAGCTGGCTTTCTTCAGAAAGAAAAAAACTGAGTGTGAAAATGGGTAGTGGTTTGATTTGGTATGGTTTTGTCTGTGTGGTGCAGAAACATGAAGCTTACTTCCCTAATCAAGTTACACGTTGTCTAATGTTTGCGCATAGACTCAGAAGTAAAGTAGGAAAGCTGTAGAGCATTTTGCTCTCCGCCAGCATGTGGCCATATGGCTGACCTGATGCTCAGAAAAATTCTGAGTTTCAGTTTTTCACATGGTGTGAAACCTTTTAATGTAATTTAACTTTGTGGCTTTTGTAGCCAGTCAAAGAAATGTAATGCCCTAATTACCAAAAAAACCCTCAAAATTAACAACAGCAATTTTTCTGCCCTGCACATGTTCTACCTGCTTTATTTTCCCACCTCTTCTGAACCACTTCACCCACATCCTAGTTATACATTACCATATCCTGCTCAGCAGTGAGCAGGAAATCAAAAAAAGCCAAAAAGCAATGACGTATCACCATAACATAATTCTCACGAGAGGAGATGCTGCCCTCTTCACTGGAGACCATCTCATGTCTATATATCTATGTATCTATGTATCTATATATCTATATCCCTATATATCTATATAATACATAGATATATATATATAGCTCATATATACATATAACATATATCACATATATTATATATATATATATATATATGTCATATAATGATACTGTTTCACTGGTATCAGTGCAGAAACTACTGGCAATCAGACCAAGACAGATATTTCTGTATCTTGAATGACTGTAAAAAAAGTAGAAAAGAAAGAGGATGGTAAAGCATCAGTGGTAGAGAAACCCTCCTGAGACTTACTGAATATTAGGCTTGGACATAATCTGATGAAAAGGGGCCACACATATTTATAGATGACAAAGTGAGTTGTGATGATACCAGTCCACAATGTGTCGTAGAGCGTGCAATTCTCACCCAAGGACATGTAAAAGAAAGTTATTTGTAAATTGTTTAAGTAGGACCCTAATTTGTATCCACAACATTTCTGACCAAAAAAAAAAAAAGCAAACACCCCAGACTGCAGTCTCTTTCTCATTTCCTTTTCTTCTTGCTTGTTATGAGCATTGTATTATCTACAAGTCAGTACAGAAACTCCATCAAATACACTTTAATATGGCTACTGGCCAGAAGAAACCAACTTTTTGTTGGATTCCAGGGAAAGCTTTAGTCTGTTTGACAGAAACAATGAAGTCACTCCTCAAGTCTAGGTAAGTTAGAAAGCCATCTTCCTAAAATTATTGCCTATGTTCCCAAGAGAGAGAACAGGAACAAACCTGCCTGCCTGAGACTAGCTGCCTAAATAAGATCCAGTGATCCCAAGTGTTCTGATTTGGCTTATTTAGTGGTGCTTTGATTTGGCTTATTTTTATCTTGATTTAGTGGGTGAGTTGTATTTGTTGGCAGTGGCAGAGCTCACTGCCCTGTTTCACATTGCAGTGCAACACAGGGTATCTCAAAAAACTGTGAAGGTAAATAGAGCTCAGCTCTCCTGGATGCAGCCATGTCTTCAGCTACAGACTTTTACTGAGCCTGCTGTCCTAATGACAGTGGGGCTGAATTGCAGAAGATAGGGGCAAAATAAAAATTCCACCAAAACAAAGTACTCATGATAATAGGCAGATTTAAGCTTTCTCTTTAACTAAATGGCCTAGGAACTGTGAAGATACCTTCATCTCCTCTGACCAGCTATGTGAATAGAGAAGAGAGTCTCAAAATTACTCCGTCTTATGTGTGAACACAAGAGATGTATTTCATATTTTTTTTCCTTTCAGAGATGTATTTCATATTTCCTTTCCTTTTTTCCCCACCCCACGCCTGGGAGAACCAGTGCTGCAGGTTCAGCTGTGCATTTTTGCTGCAGAGCTGCCTTGAGGCTTCTCCGGCGACATCAGAAGCAAGGGCCAGGGCTGGACCAAGGTCATGTTGTTGAGATCCCTGGAAAGGAAGTAGTAAGGAGGGGGAGTTAGTCTTCATGTTTCTTTACCATCAGCTGTGAGAGATTTTGGGAAGAGATGTGTTGCCGCTTGCATAGCAGAAGCCCTGCACAGCCCTTTTCTGGGTATAATTCCACCCCCCAGCCCAGCCCAGCTTCCCAGTTATATGGAACAGACTAAAAGGAGGCCATGCCATTTTTCTGGCCTGATCCCTCTCGTTCACTGACTTGCCTACAGTATGACAGCTTTCAGGAGAGGTCAGACAGCACCTCAGGGAGGCTGCTAAATGCAGAACTCATTTGAGCATGGAGGTTGCTGCAACTGCAGCCCTTAATAAAAGCCCAGTATATTCAAGTATTGCAAGTAATTAGTATTTTCCCCATTGGAAGTTGTCTGAGAATGAGATGATAGTGAACTTTTTCCTGCAAAGAGTCAAAATACATTTTAGAAGTTTATGACTCTGCAATCAGACAGATTTGCAAGTTCTGGAGGCTGAAAATTTATATGTCCTAATTTTTTACTTCCATGCTTTGTTCCAGCACTTTCTTGGACCTTGAAAACAGCTGGCATAAATTCTAACAGCAAAGTTTGTTCCAATATTAGGACTCCAAACCCTTGATATTACTGATAAGTCTATTCTGTAGAAAAGCAAGGACAACTATGGAATTTTTTTTTTCCATGCAGCATTCACAGATAGGTCTGTGAAACTTTTGCCTGGAAAATCATTTATCCTCTCTATTCACAGCAGACCGATTGTAACCTGTAGTTACATCTCCACAGGCAGAACTGTTCACATTCATACCGAGGTTTAAGTTTCATGTTCTGTCAAATAGCCTGGGCTTTTAACAGGACATGATCTACAAATGCCTCAGTGATAATCTAATATATTGATTTTACCCTTCTACATTTTCCCATATGTAGTATCATTATGACCAGATAGTTCTTCTTGATTCTGCTTAGTTCCTAGTATTAATACTACCCTTATGCACGCATTCACAGGCTCCTAACAACAAATCTGTTCAAAGCACCAAAAAAGATGTTTTGTGATTTTTCACCTACTGGTACTCATAAAGAGGTGTTGAATTTTCCAAGGTATTTTATAGGTATTTATGCACCAATGGATTTAAAATCCAACTGTCATATTTTGTGCTTCTCCGAACATTCTCAGAATAATTTATTCATTTGGTTCTTATCTCCAGTGCTATGAAACCAGCAGATCCAACTGTGTGGAAAAAGACATTGTAGATTTTTTTTTCTGTAATATGCATTCTAAATCATTAATTTCTCTTCAGCTAATTCACACATAGAGCCTGCTCACATCTACAAAACCCACAAGACTTTGCATTAAACTATCGTTGTATGAGGGGGGAACAAGCACTGTGTCAGGAAAGCACTTGCTAGGAATAGAGGATATAGTCAACAATGACAGCTTACAGATATCATGCCAGGTAATGACAACCTTTTGAAGGTGCTGGGAGATTTGCTTTTATCACCAGAACAGAAGATCAGGACTTCATGAAAGAATATTTTATTTTCAAGACACGAGGAAGGAGGTCTCTGTTATGTGGGGCACAGTGAAAGCGGGTGTGAAAAAAAAGAAGGGGAAGAAATAATTTAATATTTTGATATCCTAGAGCAGTGCAAAGCAAAAACAAACAGGAGAAAAGCACTCTGGATACAGATCATGCAGGACTATCGAAATCATAAAGAGCAGATCCCAAACGCTGATCTCCCAGCTGCCAGACAACCTCCCCGCATCTTATCCAGCCTATGTTATGTCCATGTGCTAGACCTGCATGGAGACATTCTTGAATCCTGAAAGAATGGATGGCAGAGCAGCAAAAGTCCTGCGCTCTCCCTGCTGGACCAGGCTGTGCTGGACTGTGACAACTGAAAAGGACATGGAATTGTATGCGCTGCTTAGTGACTGGGCCAAATGCTGCTGCTGTTACGGTCAGGGTAATGTGACTGAATCAATGGCCCACACTCTTCTCTTTTGAATTCTCAAAAATTCCCAGGGAGGCCATGGAAGTGTCAAAGGGAGATCCCAAAAATTAAATCAGAGCAGTCTCACAATAAAGCCAGTAGATGTAAGGAAAAGTTTGAAAAGTAGAGTTCATTCTTATCTGAGTAAAATAGCATAAAGTGCTCTAATAACCACACCAATAAAGTGGGAAGAAATTGACCAGAAGTCACTAATATGCATTTTCTACTCATGAAAGCACGTACTTAAGTACAGAGAGCAGCAGGAAAGTCCTTAAGCCAAGGTCAAAGAGAAAGACATGAACTGTATGTGCTTTCATTTGGAGAGTTGCAACAACATAATTATCTGTGATTTAGGAAAGCAAAGACAAAGCTTTTATTTTAGAATATGTATTTTATGTTTC
Organism: Pyrgilauda ruficollis; assembly: GCF_017590135.1. NCBI lineage: Eukaryota > Metazoa > Chordata > Aves > Passeriformes > Passeridae > Pyrgilauda > Pyrgilauda ruficollis. Next base: position 1,347,216 of record NW_024529266.1, on the reverse strand, counting down.
TATTTACATGAAAGTGTGTATTTATAAATCCTCATAAATACACACAGAAATATATATATATATATATGCATGCATATACATGCACAGGGATGCTGTATCTGCTGTCTCTGGCACAGTGAGTAAACAGAGAGAGTCCTACTAAATTCTGCCTCCAGTGAGTGAACGGGTGCAAAAAATCTTGCTTCAGAAAAATAACTTGCTTTGAACCCTGTGTCAGCTGGTGCAGAAACCCGAGTATCTCCTTACAGTAGCTGGCACAGAGGAGCCTCTGCTGCCCTGTTCACCACACGCTGGTGACAACTTGCCAAGTGACAGAGCCCGCCAAGCCACGGGAAGTAGCAGAACTGTCTGCTGTGTGAAAGAGCTTGCTTACTAAGAGAGAGTTTCTTGTTTTCCCCAAAACTCTTAGAGCTGCCTTCCTAGTAGGCTTCCTCACAGAGCTTTCTCAGTAGTACAGAAGCAATACTGTTTTGAATTATCACTAGAAGGAAATAGGAGAGGCAGTTTGTCACAATTCCTGTAGCCTCCCTCCTATTCTCCACACAGAGCTTATCAGATAGCTCTTCCATTTAATGGACACTGCAAAAAGCTATCTTTTTCAAACTTTATTTTTTTCTGGAGGGCATTAATTTTCAGAATGCAAGGGACTTTTCCATTTGGGAATTTCTTTGGAAATATACTTCACTTTTATATTAATTATTCCTCCTCAGACTGCATCACAAAGCCCTGGCCTCATCTCTCTCTTTAGATTTTAGCCTTTAAGCTTGCAGCATCCTTGGGGTTTCTCCAGAGACCCAAGCAGCCTTCCACTTCTCAGTATGCACTCTACAACCCTGCCACTCACAGGTCAGAAGCAACTCCATTGACTTCACAGCCCACAGGATACAGTTTCCAGTCACGTGCACCCACCTGAACATGGCTCCAAAACAGAGCATCTCTTCACTGTCTTAAAGTCTCTGTGGTGCTGTGAACAGCTGAGAGGAGTGGGCACTCCTAGCAACACAGGATCAGGATCTTTGCTGGTTTAATTGCCCAAGATCTAAGGTTTTTTTATTACCTTCTCATGTACATAACACTTAAATGTCTGCAGTAAAATTAACACACCAAGTTCAAATGAAAACCCTTTTATGCCCTCTTTTAATTTTTTTTTTTTTTACTGTCTTAAAAAGCACTCTTCACACTGTAAAACACAGTTCAACTGTGGGCTTCAAGCAAAGCCCACACCCATCTACCAGGACACACAACAAACAAGCACAGACAGCCACGTCCTGCAACACTGCAGCTGCTTCTGCTGAGCTTCTGAGCCCCTTCACCTATTTAAAGAATTGAGGGCACAGTATTTAAAACTGTGAGAAATCAGCAACACAACGAAGAGCTGAACAAGGTGAAGTCTCATAGGAGCGTATGCAGACGCAGCCCTGTCACTCTGCTGGCTTACAGCATCCAAGCCACCTCCCATTGCCCTCCGAGGAGCAGCACCAGGGCTGCACTTGCTCCAGGAGCCATTATGAGAAGCAGACATCCCCATTTCAGAGGACAGCATCCTTTCTGTCAACATCACCCTGCCTTTCTTTCATGCTGTGGCTCCTACAGATCATTATCCCTATTTAGAGCCAAATTTGTCAGACGAAGGTGTTATAAAACATATCAAAAAAAGGCAATATTTTGATCATTGACTAAAACATGCTGAGCTCCATTTTTTCCCAGAGTCAATCTCCTGGTCCAGACAATGGTACCTTTCTGTGAATATTAGAGAAAACCTGCCTTTAAGTTTGGATAGTGGAATAGTCTGCTACATGATATATAGGATTTTTTCAGCCACCCATGAGAAAGACAGCTTTCTGCCAAACCCTCAAGGATTTACTTGTAGAAGTTCTGGTCTCATGATGTCCTCAGGCACCTTGCAGAGACTGAGGGCCTTTCACCAAGGAACAGGGAATGAGTGTCCACTAAAACATGATATTCCCTTCCATTTTTCAGAAGCAAACACAATGGTCTTCAGTACAAAGGAGAAACCCCTTACCAGCAAAACACTCAGGTTTCTGGGTAGCAACAAACATGACTTAATTGCTCAGGCTTGCAAGACACAAAACCACAGGTTGGTGGGTACCAACTAATTTTGAAAAATCCAAATTAACTGTATAGTGGAAAATTGGACCTTGTCAATTTCTACAGAGTCATCAATCGTTCCCTGACAAGTTCCTCATGTGCATGCAACCCAGAGAAGCACTGCCTTTTTCTTCAGGTTCATCCTATCTCTACTCATTCTTTTTGCCAGTTTCCCTATCTTTTGCTACTTTGGACTGTCCTTCCAGCACAAGTCTTCTGTGTTCTGAACTTCCATTAATTTTTTTGGAGATAGTGACTTGCTTGAATCTCACTGCTGTCTCCCACCTACAAATTCTTCTTCATATTTCTCTGGTCACTAATTAAATTCAGCCTTATTTCCCATCATTTGGATTGCTTTTAATCAGCCACTGTTAATGGGTTATGGTTAGCTTATCCAGGCAGCACTTTTCTGGCCTTTTGTCTGTCACTAGTCATCACACTTTCCATTTAGTGAGTCACACATCGTCACTATCACACAAACACTGGAAACAGGACCTCAGATTGCTTGTAAGAGCCATCTCTGTAAAAAACATGTAGCGTCATTCATCCTTGACTAGAGAATGGGTTTCTGTTTTGGGAAAGAGGAAGGGAATTGTTGCAAATGTACAGAATTAAACCCTCATGTCATTTAACAGAAATCCTCTTAGTGATTATAAATGTTTATGACTAGCTGACCCATTTTACAGCAACCTGTTCTAATTTTAATGTAATTTTTCATTATATTAATCAAAATTTCTTGTTCATTTTTTTGGAAGTCCTAATCACCAGGGGTTATATTGCGCAGAATGGGAAGATTTTCCTAGGTCACTAGTAATCTCTGCAAATAAGTGTCCTGAAAACACTACACAATATCTTAACATCTTTTGCATAAAATAAATTGGTATTTAAACCTGGAGATTAATGTTTGTGCAATGGCTAGTGCAAATGGCATGAGATCTTGCTCCCAGCTTGTGCTTGCCTACACAAAACATCTGCTCTCAGTGGTTTTTCCCACTGACTAAGGCAGACTGCACAAGTCCCTTCTGAACCATTGCACCCTGGAGAGTAAGTCTTATACTGCACCACTATTTCATCCAAATTTCTCCTAGGAATGACCAAACATACCACACTCATGCCTGGAACCTCATAGGTCACACCTCTTTTCCACGAGACAGGGCATCAAAGAAGATGCATCAAAGCTGTTCAGGTGAGAAAATTGGAGGATCCCTTTTCTTTTTCATGTGGGAGCACATGGTAACCCCAAATATAAGCTCCAGAGAACAGAAAATTAAGGAAAGTTGAGATAATTGCTCTAACTGTGGCAGAAAAGGAGAAAACTAACTTCATATGAATTATACTCTTCTCCCTGTGGTAATTTTTATGCTTTGCTTAAGGATGGCACATTCTTCTTGTGGCTGAGGAAGTCTGCTGCAGCCTCAGTGGTTACTCTGAGCTTCTGCAGGAAGTGAAAGTGCAAAGGTCCAAGTCCATGGAGACAGAGCACAGGAGAGACTTTCCACCTGGAGAGAGGAGAAGGAGACCAGCATGGCATCAGACTGAGCTCTCTGAGGGACTGGCCCAGCCAGTGTGAACCCACAGTGAGTCAGACTTAGGGCAGTATGGCACAGGGGCTGGCACAATGATACCTCCAAACCTGAGAAGTCTGGCCAAGCAGAGACACCCCTTCCCTCCATTTGTCAACACCCATGAAGTGTGGGTCAGAGTAGCTGGACTAGTAGTGGATTACATTGTTATACATTGATACATACACAAATATCTCAGGTGAGCCATAAAATTTTCCTCAAGGCAGCCCGATGACCAACCTGAGTCACACACAGCACAAGAAAACAATAGCCCACATGGCAGAATGTTAATTTTGTTAAAATAAAAATTAAAAAACCCCAAAAACAAACAAACAAAAAAACACAAAAGGACAACTCAATACAAATAACTAAGGTGACAGCATACACATGGCCATCTTTAAACTTACAGAGGCACACAGACACACATCTCCCCATCTTGTGGGGAAGCTGTCCCAAACTTTGCACTTGAAAACCACGTGGATGTATTTTGCAAATCACGTTTGCTACTTGGAAGTGATGTCTGGGGTGACCACGATTGCTTTTCATCCTCTTGAAGCACTGACACTCACAAAAGCAAAGGCAGCAATTTCGTTAAATGTGTTTCTGCTTTGCTTCTGTCACTGGCTGACTCACTGTTTTGAAGGTCACTGTTTTCAAGAGATGACTAGATGAGATTTGTGTATCAAAGCTCCTTCCAGATGGTTCATGAGGGCTCTCATGAACTATCAAAGAATAATATCATCCCTATGACACAGAGTGCATAAATGACCTTCCTTATTTGTCTTCTTTGAGATAAAGCCAAGCCTAAACCAATCTTTCAGCGAGCCTTTCAGGTCATTACCATGTGCTTCAGGAAGGTACAGTAAGTACCTTTTCATAAAATGGTTCAGTACAAAACATGACACATGGCTTTCCAGTGAGTTTTCCTAATAGCTTTTCCTATCGGGTCTGTCTAAGATGAAAAGCAAAGTGAAGCATTAGACCTGGAAAGTCAGCAACCAGCTACATAATGCATTTGTCTTAGATAAGGTGGCAAACAAACTGAATTGGGTTTTTTTTCCCCCTTCCTGCAAACTCTACTGTTTGAAGCCTGTGGTTAGGCAGACTGCCTCCAATGCTGTGTGCCACAGCTGGCCCCTCTTGTGAAATTCACAGGAGCATCACACACAAAACCCAGAGCAGTATTTTCAGGAATTAAAACTTTCTGGTATTTTTCACTTCTCCTTACTGTTTATCATTTTGCCTGCATTTGATGCAGTAATTTTTCCAAGGTTCGTTTTCAGCTCAGTTACACTGCTCCCGGCCCAGCAGCCACTGTCACTACTTGAACTACGTGGCTGTTCAAGGGCTACGTGGCACACCTGGCTTATAGGCAGGAGGCTGACAGTCCCTTCTCATTACAGTGCATGTCTGCAGGAGAACTGAATGGGCTCCTCAAACAATAGCCATATCCTTTGGGACAAGAGAAGCAGTGGTGCTTCCTAGACTATAAAATCTTGGATGACTTTAAGAAAGACACATGAGTAAGGTGAATGTAAGCTAATATGGACAGATAATAAGGAAATTGCTATTAGGAGACTGCTTTGGCCATAACTTTGTTAGTTCTTCAAAGGCAGCCTCTAGGGTCTGCCTGGGCAGTGCAGTTGCAGCAGGATTTATTGCATTCTCTTCTTATGTGCATTTCCTGATGGATCTCATGTTCCTGACTTCAGAGGCCCCAGATTCTGAAGCCTAAAATCATATTTATTTTAGACAAGCTCAGCCTTATTAAAGTTCGCTGCTCAGCAGGTTTGTCCCCACAAGCAGCACAAGAGCTGCTGTGTGGGTTTCTAGGTGACTGCAAGACAATTACATTGGCTAGAAAGAAAAGAAACACAAATTAAACAATTGACAGGTCAAATACAGACATGAAGCCCTTAATCAGTGTCTACGAGACTGCAGTGAAAACATATACATGTACATCTATTTATACCCATCTATATTAACTGGCAGAATATACTGAGCAGAAACATTTTTTCTTTAGTACTGTGGGAGGAAGCCAATATGAAGCAAGAAATAAATAAGCCTCAGAGTGACCTTCTGGGCTGATGTATGCTGCAGACATTCCCAAAGCTGATGGAGACAGCATGATTAATTTTCATAAATTATTGAACCAAAATCAACTTTCAGCATCTAGAAATACATATCACGTTGATAGCTGTTGCATTATTCACCATACATGGCCCGATTGAAAACCTATTTGCCAAACAGTGAGTCAAACGTTTACTCATGGCAGCAAGGACATGCACACCTATACATAGAGCCTCAGGATTTTTGCAGAGGTTCACATCCTAACAGAGGTACCACACGTTCAGTATTTACTGCTGGCTTGCCTTGCAAGATTCATTTGCACTTTAAATGGTGACATCCCCATTCAGTGTGTGTTCTAAACACTCCACGTCTGTTAATGATCTCTGGGGGGCCAAGTCCAATGTCCTAGCTCCTGCTCATACTGCTTGCTTGCTATTTTAGGCCACACATGAAAAATATGAAAAATATGCTTTCCTCTCCTCTGTCCAAAGGCAATATACATCTTCATAATTCATTCTTCTTGAGTTTATCTGGACAAATGGTATCACAGACAGGCTGCAGAGCAGAATTTACTCAGCCACAAATGCAGAAAGAAGTGCCATATAGGACAAATCAGGAGGGAAGGATGTGGAAAAGGGGCCAGCAGAAGAATAAATATATTTTGGAGAGGATTTTCAGAGCATATATATGCCACTAAGTTATAAATATTCGGTCAAATATTTATTGAGATTTGTTTGCATACCTTTCATTAACACTTCTGTTCCTCAACACATTTTGCAGACAGATTCACTTCCAATAGCACAATACCTATTACAATGCCACAGCACCTCGTAATATTTTCACTGAGAAATGGAAAATGTTTCACCTGGAAACCTGAGTTTTTCACATTCAAGGAGCAATAAAGCTCAGGGTAAACTCTAAAAATGTAACTTTTTTTCCAAAAGGAAGACAAAATGTTTGCAGAGGAAATAGTTTTTTCAAAAATCCAGAATTCTGTAGAACAGCAGTTTCAGCAGATATTCTCTGACAAGCTGACTGGTAACCTCCTTGAAATCTCATATTTAATATCAAGCTCAGAGTTCTGCTTCAAATCTAACCATAACTCTTATCCAACTGATGTTATTTAAATGGCTTTGTCATAGCAGAAGCCAAGTAAATTAACTTCTTTTCATTTTAAACATTTTCTTTTCAGAGATATTCTGCACCTGTGATGTCTTGACTCTTTGTCATACTTTGCTGTCATATCTGGTTACTTGCAATATCAAAACTATGAAATTCAGGGATTGCCTGTATTTATATCTTTGTACAGACATGGGAGGGGACCTAGAAAAAACAAATGCCACTTAAATGGTGGCTCACTTGAACACAATAAAACCAGCATATAGACATTAGCACTATTTTGACTATATTCAGAATTTTAAAATTGCTATTTCTTTACATATAGATCCAGGAAGAAGGTAAGATCCCAGATATGTGATTAAGATATTGGTCACTGACTTAAACTGGAGGTCATCTTAGATAACCTGCATTTTTCAAAGCAATAAAAGTCATAATGGAAAAATACTAACAAAAGCTAAAACAACAAAATGCATATTGGGGCCAGGGAAAAGGAGCCTTCACACCATCTGCATCTTACACTACACAAGGAGAGTAAACGTGCTGTCTTTACACACATACACCCTTCCATCCTCTCCCCAGCCTTCATCTTTCTCCCACAGCATCCCTTGCAGCCCCCAGCCTCCTTGCCTGGCCTCATAGAGTTCCCTCCCCTCCCAGCAGGGAGCGAGGGTTGCAGAGCTCTCTCTCCATGGGCCTGGCACCGCCATGCCTGGGGATCATCCCTCCCTCCCTGCCTGCCTCCTGTCAGCAGCCAGTCCTTCAGCTGCACCACCAGCCCCAGGAGAAACTGATGTCTTCATAAAGAAGTCCTGCTCTCAGAGTAATATCTACAAGTAGAATCTTCTTTTAACCAATTTGACTGTGAAATAAACATTTTATAAACGTCGGGTAATGCAGATTGCATTACTGGCAGGGAAAAGCCAGTTGATTGGTCCAATGCAGCTGCACGATCATTGTCCACTTACAAACACTCCAATTGCCCTTACAACATTCATTTCAGAGTTATTAAAGTTAAGATATTTTTCAACAGAATTGTAAAACTGATTTGCTATGGAAGCTGTTTCTGACACTGGAAAACAAATGAAAACCAGGGTGAGTCGCTGCAGCCACAGCCAGAAGGGATCAGTCCCTTGGAGCATGGTCCTGAAACAACAGCCTGAATTACAGGCAGAAATTACATTTCACTTCTGTGACTCATTTACACCATTTCTCTTTCTACCTAATATTTAGTTAAACAGTAATCTTTCCCTGAGGAGGCCCCCACAGAGTCTGGAAAACTGAAGTCTAAAACTCTGTTTCAGGAAATGGAAGAAAAATTTCTAGAACCAGAAAAATTGCTGGGTCACTCTCAAGGCTTCCTGAGAAGTCTTTGAGTAAGCCTCATTTATAATTTTAAGGCAATCTGGTGGCAGGAAGGGGATCCCTGTGGAGGCAACAAACAGCCAAGAGCAACACTTTGAAGTCTGAAATGGGATTGTGCTGGGAGAAACAGTGATTACCTTACACCAAGGAGGAATCAAGGTGCGACTGTGCAGCAACAGTACCCCTCCATTGACTTCAGTTAGACCTGTCCAGTGACATACGTCTTCAAAAACTTGGCTTTTAGACTGAGTTTGTATCACTAGCTGGTGACTTTCCTTTAGCCTGTCGGCTGGCACTCTGAGTACGTGCATTAGTACGGAAGGCTGTAGCATAAAATCTCACAAGCAGCATTCTACTGCTGCAGGAGCAGCCATCACAAGTGCCAGCTGCAGACTTTTCCCCCAACCCAGGAACACCATTAGCTGTGACTAACAGCCCTTAAAACTCCCAGGGCCACTGTTACTGGATTACTGGTCTTCTCACCTTTTGGTTGAAGTGTCTGTATTAGTCTAATATCTTTGATTAGGTTTATGACTTTTTACTGATGTAGCTGCTTTTGTATGTGCTGCAGACATGATCATCTTTTTTACAGTTTATTCTCTGTCCTAACAAGATTAACCTACAAAAGGATAAACTACACTGTTAAACAGTTGTAACTTCTCCTACTAGTATGTTTTCAGCTGATTGAACAAGAGCAGAAAAACAAAAAGCTAACCACTTTTATGTGTAGACCACCATCACTGGTGCCGATTAACACCAGGGCCCTTTATGTCCATAATGCTCAATATGAGCACCTCCTATTCCCATTTGAGTTTAGCTTTATATTTTTTCCTAAGCTACTTATATGATTGTAACTGCAGCCTTGGGCAAATGTAGCCTGCCTTTTGCATAGTACAGAACAAGAAAAATCAGAGTCATTCCCATTTCAAGGCTTGCAAATACTGCTAAACTACTAATATCTTCACATGAAAAAGAATGAAACATACTCCTCGACAATTTGTTTTAAAGGCAAATTCCTTGGCTGAAAAAGAGCTGTAATTTTAATTTTATTTTGAGTATTTGGCACCATGTTCCAACCACTAGACCTCCATTATATTCCTGCCTGCTAGATTAAGCAATATGTAGTAGCTGATGTGTTCATTTTCTTCATTTATGGTTCAAGATCAAGTCGCTTGGGGTTAAAAAGGCAGGCATTTCCATTTATCAGAAGCACTGACATAATTTCTTTTTGGCTGCTTTCCCTTCCCTCTGTGTGCTATTTTACTTTTATCTGGTCAAGTCACTCATCCATAACTCAGTTTCCATTAAACACTCAGCACACGGTTTGTTCGCATCAGCAGGGTCGACTGCGGCGCTGAACAATGGCCCAGTTGCACCTCCCAGGACTTCTCAGCAAGGAGATGCCTACAGAATTGCTTTTTTGTACACATCACACAAAAAGACAAATGGTAGATCACAACAATAGACTCAAAAGAAAACAGAAATAAAAGGATATAGCAGCAGAATTTACCCAGCAGCCAAAGGAAAGGGGAATTAATCCACTGTTAGAAAGACTGCTGGACCAATTCGCTGTGAAGCAAAGTAACCTAGCAGGGACACAGCAGCTAGGCAACTCATCCTGGTTTGGCATTCCAGTCCTCAAACATACCCCCAGTCCCAACCTTGGAGACAAGAGAAGCTCCTGGGTGCCCTACCTTTTGACTGACTGTCTTGACACCACTGCAGGATGGCATCACTATTTGACTCGATGCAAAAAGAGCCAAATACCAACTGAACCATCTGAGCAGGCACCTCTCACATCCCTATGACGTGACTGTGTGGACAAACATGATCTTATCACCAGTGTTGCCAGCTAACCGAGTCTTGGACCCTGAGTTCAGTTAGCAGCACGCAAAAAGGAATGCAGGTCTTTACAGCCCAGCAGTCACTGTGGTTTACTGGAGCACAAAGGTTCATCACACCTCTGCTGAAGGAGAAGACACCAGCCACCGGGAGAGTGGATATTCAGAGCCATCTTTCTCAGACACTGTGCAAAGTGCCACTTGTTCAGCAGAAAACATTTCAAATTAATTTTAAACTTTCTGTGAACAATACTCAAACTTCATGCTACCATCAGCTAACCTGGAAAATATGGAAAGTCTAAGGAAAGGCAGTGGAAGATGTTGTCACTCTACCCCTCAGTTAGACTGGAATATCATGCAGAACTCAAGAGTTTAGTTGGTGAAAAATTTGAAACAGATTTGAAAAATAAATCTGTTAAAACCCCAAGCAAACACAAATAGTAGAAATATGACAGCAGAAAATACTCTTTTGTTGAAGTGGTGGCCAAATACTCTTGGGCTAAGCAAATGAGTTCTGGCTACAGGTTAAACTGGCTTTCAAAGTGCACTTATCATTTTATCACAACCCAAACCTCCACTTCCTATAACTGGTCGTCTGAAGGGAATGTGTCTGCATGCTTGAGTGCTTTTTCTCATTGGGAGCCATGCAGCCCAGATTTTGTCTCCTCTCTTTCCCCAGGCTGCAACACTGGTGGGACAGAGGCCACCTCTTCTGCCCCCTTGCCTAGTGACTGCAGACGGCACAGCCTCTGAGGCACTGGGGAAACTGGTGATGATGGTGCCACAGTGCCAGCAGCAGCTCTGTGGTGTGCACGTCTGTCCAACAACTGAAATGGAAGCATATCACTTCACACAGACTGAAAAAAACCTTTCAGGTAAGTACTCCAGGTAAATCTTTCTTTAATATCTATTGTTCTTGGTATTCTGCTTATTTAAATGTCTTGGATTTCTGAAACTGAATGCAAAACTATCCCCTCAATGACTGCAGAGAAGTAAAATGCTACAGCTACTCAATTTTAGGATGACTCAGTTTTTCATGTCTTCAGCTCTACGGTTTTATCACTGCAGAACCTGCCTTTGGCTGCCTTCAAATGAGGACAAGACATACAGTAATTGAAGACATACTCTGTCTGCTCCAAAGATCTATGTATGGAGTCTTTAAATAAATCTTAATTTAAGAAAGCCATAAGACAGACTGCCATGATTCTTCAGCCAATAAAAACAACACAGATAATACAATTAGTGGCTGGTCTGGAAAATTATAATGCTGATGTGCTCTAATGAAACGAAACAGAGACAATGCTTGCTGTGCTGGCTGAGTGGCCTGATTCCTGCTCCAGCTTGGTTCATGGAGGCAGCTCCATCCTCAAGAGGCTGACTTGCATGCCAACAGATACATGCTTTTCTGGTTCTGCTCTACCATACCCAATTCTGGAATCTGAGACCTAGAAAAGAAATAAACCACCAAAGCGTGCTGAAGGTTTCACAGAAGTACAACTTTGTTCTGCAGAGAGGGATGCATCCACATCCCAGCTGAGCAACAGCTTGGAACTAAGAAAGAATTTTAAAGAATATTGTTCGTAATACAAAAGTTAGAAAAGTGACTGCAACTTCTTACAATAACAGCTGTATGTCATCCCTATTCAAGTCACAGCATCACCTGTTTTTTCAATTACTTGGAATTGCTTTTCCAAAGCAACTTTTCTCTTTTTTTATAATGTACATAATTTTACTCCCTTGGATATATCTTCTTGATACAGCCTTATATATCATCTATATCGATATAATCTATAACTATCTATATCTACATCTAAATTTATATATCTCCTGTACCACACAGAATTCTACACAAGAGGAAGAAGTTAAGTTTGGCAGAAGGAACAAAGGATATTTTTGATAATTTTCCCTTCAAATACAAGTGGAGTAAAATACAGTTAATCTCCCTGGGGTTCGAGCACATAAATGTACCAGTTCAGGCCCAGGATAGCTGAGCATATGCACATGTCCCACTAAAGTCAGTTAAATAGAAATTCACCTATGGCACATGCTGATTGCACTAAGAATCCTTAGAACTGCTTCAGGGGCAGAAAGGAAGTTTTGGACTCCAAAGAAGCTTCGAGTAAATGAGGACTAAGTAATAAAATTTAATTGAGATGGGTGTCTTACAACCATAAAGAAGCTGGGACTGCTGCATTAAAAGGTAAGAAACAACAGTAGGGGGGAAAAAGCAAGCATAACACTGCTTGGAGAAAGTAAATTGGGAACTTCAATTCTGCTGTATCAAACCACTGTAGCAAGAATACTTCTGCTTTCTGCTATCTGAAAGTTCTTGAAATGGATCTACAACCAATTATTCGATACATCAGATAAAAATGAATATACCACCAGTATTTTCATCCTACTTCCTATGGTCCCTAGCAATTTAGTGCTGAAATATTTGTGTGTAGTTACTTCCAAGTGTGATTTCCAATTCCTGTCACAGATATTATTAAATGGTGATATGAACTTCTACAGTACAAGTTGCAGTTATTCTTATTTTCCAGCTGTTATGCCACAACAACATTAATAGCATAATGGCTATAAATATAGTAGCATAACAGCTGGTATGGTGGTAATAATGCCACCTGCAGCATCCCTGTATACTCTCTCATCTTCTCATCGCCCCAGGCAAAGCTTAGACTTGCCATCCTTTCCACCTCAGAGCACAAACTCAGGCAGAGAAAAGAGGCTCAGCAATAAAAAAGCTGTTGTTGCTTAATCTAAATCACAATGAAGTCTCTAATTGTAGCCCAGGGAAGAGTCTTTTAAGTAAGCCCACGTGTGTTAGAAGCAAATGCTTAAGATGCAAATGGGACGTCAGTCAATAGTTTTTCAAACTAGCTCATATTAAAAATTATTTACTACATATAACACAGAAAGCATCATTAAAAACCATTCACCTGTCATGAGCAGAAAAATCAGATGCTCCTTTTTCTGCCCTCTCTGATGCAACCAGCACAGCACCCTGAGTCTTTGCAATCCCCTAGTCAAATTCCAGTAAATTTTAAAGCACCTATTTTTTTACAAGACAAGAAACTGATATAGGCTTCAGGAATTTCTTTGCTAAATCATCTTTGTTTTTAAAATGTACTAACTCAAGTCTCGCTTGCCTTGATCAGAGATGGCCACAGCAACCATGCTATATGTAACATTTCCACCTAAATCTCTGCTAAGACATATAATTGGAGGCTCAGTCGCAATAAAACTTACTGTCCTTGCCCCGGTTTAAAAATACCATCTAACTCCTTCCCATCTAGGTTGGGTTGACCCTGGCTGGATGTCAGCTGCTTAAAAAAGCCGTTCTGTCACTCCCCTCCTCTGCTGGCCTGGGGAGAAAAAATGTAATGAAGGCTTCTGGGTTGAGATAAGGACAAGCAGAGATTGTTCACCTATTAATTACTGTCATGGACAAAACAGACTCAGCTTGGGGCAAATAAATGTCTTACCAGTCAGGACTAGGGAAATGAGAAATTAAAAACAAATCTTTAAAAACCCCACCTTCCCTCACCCCTTCCTCACGGTGTTACCTTCCTCAGGGAGCAATCCTTCAAGCACAGCCTGCTCTAGTGTGGTACCCTCACGGGGTCACAGATCCTGCCAGGAAACCTGCTCTAGTGTGAGCTCCTCTCTCCATGGGGCCAGAGGTCCTCCCAGGACCCTACTCCAGTGCGGACTTCCCATGGGGTTGCAGCCACCTTCGGGCACCCACTTGTTCCACTGTGGGCTCCTCAACGGGCTGCAGGTGGATCTCTGCTCCACCATGGATCCCCATGGGCTGCAGGGGCGCAGCTGCTTCACCACGGCCTGCAGAGGAATCTCGGCCCCAGCATCTGCAGCACCTCCTGCCCTCCTTCTCCACTGGTGTGGAAGAGGTACCTTTGTACTGAGGTGTGTCTCACAGTCTCAATCCTCTCTTCTCTGGCTGTAGCTGCTGTGGCTCAGTATAGCTTTTTTCCTTTATTAAATACGGTATCCCAGAGGTGCTATCATCATCAGCCTTGTCCAGCAGGAAGTCCATCTTGGAGCTGGCTGGCACAGGCTCTGTCAGATATGTTGGGAAGTTCCTGGTGCCTTCTCACAGAATCTACCCCCACCCTCCTCCTGCTACCAAAAAATTGCCATAGACCTTCCTACTTGAGAAAATGCCTCATCCAAAAGTTTGTGGTTTTTGCTTTCTCTGTCTTCTAAAAAAGACTGGTATTATAAAGAGGAGTATCCCTTAGCCATAGAAAATGAAAGAGTTATGTAGCTGTGAAGAAACAGAACTGGGATAGAGTGTTTAACTGTCAGCTTGAAATACTAAACAGCACTGGGGTACTTTCAGTACAGATTTACTGCATCTCAGTAACAGATCACATTGTTCTGAAGTATCACTTCTGTGAGCAGAAATTATCATCACCAAGAACAACCCAGGTTCTGTAAAAACATCGAGCTAAAACAGATATTATACGTGAAATAAAACTCAAGGTCACACTGTAAACACACATTAGTGCGCCACATATACTCCACATTTGCTGCCCACCTACTGGTTTTCTTAGGTTTATACATTCTGATTTAAATGCCACACTAATGACACTGTAGTCATAGAAATACTCAACAGGCCAAGTCCATTTTAATTACAGTTACAGATTAGAGTCTAATTCCTAGTCTTTCCTTTCACATCCTTTTATTCCCATGCCAAAGAAAATACGTAGTGAGGCATTTATGTTGGTATATACTATCCTCCGGATTACATGTCTAGCCTAATAAATTCATTAACAAGACAAGTAGTACAAATGTTGGCTCTGCATCTCTTCCACTAAAGCTCATTATTTCCTTTTCTTCCTTACTTAATTTGTCTGTGTTGGAATGCATTCAGCATTTTTGCTGTTTTCAGACACTAATAAAATGGTGGGCTGGACATGTACACCAGTGCTGACAGCCAGGAGCAGTACTATTGTCCTGCTTATGCATCCTTCCTGAATGGGAAAACTAGGTCAGCTGATAGTCCAGATTCTCCATGTGACCAGCACAGGGCAGGGTGGGTGGAAGAAGGCCAGCATAGTGCTTCTTCAGCAGAACAAATACTGAAGAAACCAATATGTGCAAATGTATGTGTACTTCAAATTCGTGAAATAACTTACAAGGGGACTCTCTCAGAAGTGAGGAAAAGAATGCAGAGGGAAAAAGAAAAAGGAAATCTAAGCTTTACTAAGGAAAATAAAACCAAACCAACAAACAAAGAAAACCACCAAAAAAAACCAAAAAAAACCAAAAAAAAAACAAAAAAAAAACCAAAAAAAAAAAAAAAAAAAAAAAACATGTGAGAGCAGGTAAGTGCCTATAATCTAAGTTTCAGCCAAAATAAAACTTTTTGTTTTGCCATAAACTAGGTTCAGCCACCTTCCTCACAGAAAGTTTGTGTATCACGCCTTGGGTCCAGCAATAGCAGACCCACCCATGTAAAGAGCAGTGATGCTGAGGATGTTACATACCCCTGTAGTCTAATCACTTAACTGTGATCCAGGAATCAGTATGGCAACACTGCTGAATGCAAAGCCAAAAAACCGAGAGAAAACTATTCAAAAGTTAAGACACTTACTTATATTTTGACTGCTCTTTTCTTTGGAAACAATGGAAAATATTCCTCCTTCCATAGAGATCTGCAAGAGTCTCGGGAAACCCAGCTCAAATTCACTGTTGATCCTGCTGTGAGCAAGAAGCTGGACTAGAGGATCTTCCAGCCTCACTAATCCAATGACTGATTTTTGTGAACTGCCTTTTTACAACCTTGAATAGCCTTTAAAGCTGCTTTCAGAACAGCAGAAACATCTCGAATTCATTGGAAAATCAGCATTTCATAAAGCTGCAGCTATGCCTGTACACCGCCCACTTCCTCATCCAGCAAACACGGTGGTAGTGGCTGATGCTGCCTCACGCCGCGCCACATCCGCCTCCGCTTCTCCACCACCTTGGAACGATGAGGTGCCTTCTTCCAAACCAGTTAAATGACAGGCATCATTCAACCCAATTCAATTAAAATAGCACAAAGCTGCATGTTGATTAAAATTACACATTTCAATGAAGTTTAATGTGCTGGTGGATTATTTTTATAAATCTATGGCAGATCAAAAAACTACAATTAAACCCAAATGGGTATATGTGTACATACATACATAAGCCAGTTTAAATAAATACAAAATTTCAAATATATCATTAAGCATTAAGCATTAATTTATATTTATAGAAGGATGTAGCTTGGCCCTCTTGGATCCTAACATTCTCTTTTATTAACTTTTTTACCACATGAGGACTCTATTTTATATGCAAGCACTAATACATGAATCTGTAAATACTATCAATATTTAATTTTCTACAAAGTATTTATAAATTACATCAAGTCAGGACAGTCTTGAGTAGACAGGGCATGTCACTGAAGTATGCAGTTTTAACACAGATGTTAAAAATAATCCCCATTTATTTCAGAAACAGTACATTTAAGAAATACTTGACCTGTGCAGCCACAGACTCCATAAATAGTTTTGTGGATAATAAATTATCCACAAAATAAGTGAATACTAAATAATTAGTATTGTGCAACCAAACCCACAACACCCACAGGTTTCAAAGTGCTTAGCAAGACAATAGAAGATTATGGTTCCCAATCTACAATGGGAACAGCTGAAACAGAAAACTCAGGTGGCTTGTCTGAGATCTTACTGAAAATCAGTGTCACAAATGTGGAAAAATGCCTGAGAATCCTGACTCTCAAGCCAGTCTTGAGCCATGAATGACTTCACTGTGACTAAATTTATAAACAAAATCTGAGACCAAAAAGCAGCTTGGTTCTTTCAGCTCAAATAAGGAACAAAGATTTCTCATTGATATGAGATATGGTCATTACTACAGCAATCTGTAGATTAGTAAGACCAGATACAGATATCCCAAAGACACTCATGGGGAAAGATCCCTTAATAAAGGACAGATGGCTACAAAGACAGTGGCATGGAGAAAGCTAAACCGCTGGATCCACTGGAACCACCAAAACTGAACTTGTGGCAGGGCAGCACTCCAGAAAAACCCCCAAAATGCCAGTGGCATTTCTGAGTTGCAGGAGTTTCTGCAGAGACCCCTGCACTTGCAAACACTTCCCTCATGCTGGAGTGTGGGAAGCCCAGCTGCGAGAAGGCTCCTGAGCCACTTCACTCCTAGGACGCCTGGCAGGGCCATGGCAGGCAGGGACTGGAGAACTCTTGCTCCACAGCTGAACCAGGGCCCATTAAGGCACCTGTCGGCCTGGGACCATGATAGTGCACACCCACGGGACTTGCACAGAAACACACTTCATTTCTGTAATATGGCTATTCTTATGATTACTGCTCAACTTTGTGTGTTCAACACTTCAACAAAGCACCACACTGCTGAACACCAACTGAAAATAGCTCTGTGTGTAGGGATACTGTCTCAAGAGCACTGGAATTTCACATAAAGATATTCCTACAGGCAGAGTAGAAATGAAGGTTGACCTCTTTTGGCACGAACACCTTCCCCAAGTGGCTGCAGAGACTGCCCTTAGGGCATGCATTTATTCTGCCTTTGGAGGGCACACAACTGTATGCACTCAACAGTGCACAACTGTTCCAACCAACTTTCACTGTCTGTGAAACCAACAGTGTTGGCACAGCTTCTGATCACACGCTTTTTAGAAGGAAAAGCAACACCCAGGTTAGCTGGGAGAAGAGAACAATGGTACACACACAATGCAGTATATAGGGATCTTCTTTCCCTTATATCATCCAGTCATATTCACATTGCAAAGATCTATGCAGCTCCCACAGATGAGAAGTGTGGAACTTCAGGTGAGGTCACATGGCTCATTTGGTGTTCAGGCTGATCTCATGGTTTTTTTCTGTGAGATGGGCACTTGCAGTTTTCCTGAGGTAGCAGATACAGAGGTCTTCCCTTTATTCCTTTAATAAAAGCAAAAGTGAAGGAAAACAGGACAGGCAGACAGAAGTGCTGAAGTTTCTTATGAAAGATACAAACACACTTGAAGTAAAATACATTTCTAAAATACTCCACTGGGACAGAGAGCACAAGAGCTTCCAAAAGCAAACTTCACCATCTCAGAATCACCTGAAGACAATTACAGGTTTAATGTGGCAAAACAGTTAATCAGTGAGAAATTACATAAATAAATAGCCAGCCACTGGCTCTGCAGGGCCCTGGACGTTACATAGAATGGACATTTTCCTCACTGCCATCCTGCAGCAGGTCAAGGCAGCAGAACTGCAGGTGCTGTGCACACAGCAGGGACAGCAGAGAACACAGCGCTGCTATGTCAAGGCATTTGTAGAACTTAAGTGCAGAAAGTGCTCATCAGAGGACAAATGTACCCACTCCTTCTGTTGTTCTGCAACCTTTTCTGCCAAGCATTTTACCAAGACAGGATCTACTTTGGAGTCAATCTTGTTGGCGAACCAGTGTCCATAATTCAGAAGCCATCTTAATTCTCCAGCCCCATAGATGCAGACACTGCGAAGGTGGGTACCAGTGCATGGAGGATACAAATAGTCTTCAAGATAATTCCATTTCACCAGACGAGTTTTGCTTTGTAAGTCTGTTACATCTTGGGATGACCTTGGAACTTCCCCAGGGACCCCGGGGACACGAACAAGAGTGGCCCAGAAATGTTCATCTGGAGAGTATGTGTCCCTTGACCACTCAAAAAAATCTTTTGCAAGTGAGCTTTCAAGGGTATATTGAATAAATTCTCGGCTTAAAACAAAATAGGCACTGCCTACAAATATCTCAATATCATGAGGTGGCGGATTCTTGGAAATGTTGGTTTTTACAGGCATCTGCACGTATTCATAAGGCACTTTCATAAGCTCATAGTGATAAGTAAATCGTTCTCTTTTGCTACTGCTTGGCTTTGAAGTTTCCAGCATGTTTCCTCCACCAAGTTTCTTCAGTTCAGCAACCAACTCAAAATTTGATCTCAAAGGGAAATCTTGGCCACACAAATTAATAGCATACTTCCAAGGAACTGGAGAGTCCATCAAATCAGACAAACAATTGAAATCTGCTTGCAGACGTGAAATATGTGCGTAGTCCACTGTCTCCAATTTTGATGCAATGAAAATATTTGGAAAACATTTAGCTAGATTGTTCAAAGCAGATTTGAAACTTTTTGCTGCTTTTTGATCATAATGGATGCAGTAAATATTCTGACGACTGTACAATGAATGTATGAGCCTTTCTACCATTGCTGCATCTTTGTGAACAACCAAAGAATAGGCAATTGGAAAACTCTCCTCCTCTGCAGAAACAGGTTTTAACTGGTATTTCCTAAGTGAACGATATACATGACAGTCACTTGTCATTGCTACAATATCTTCATCAGCTAAATCAACTATTTCTTTTCTTCTTATCTCTAAACTCTTCCCAATTTCATGAGGATCTTGCTCATATATAGATGAACAATTAATTTCATACTGGAACTCATTTCTAGGGTATGAATATCTGTTTCTAACATAAGAAGAAGTGCTTAAGAAGTGCTCAACTAAGTAAATGCCTTTAGAGGGAAAAAAGTGTCTTTCGACATGGAGGAGCTTCAGCAGTGCAATCAGCCACCCAGTAACACACAGAATCAAGATCTTCCTTCGTGAGGGACATTTGTAGGACCACTTGTGTCTCTTCATTCTGCAAGAAAGAAAAGACATAGTGTTACTTTAAATCTGAAATCACCTCTGAAATCATCAGAGATCATTCCAACCTCAAAGAAAGATATGTGCACACCAGTCTGCCTACAGCATAAATACCACCTTATTAGGAAGGTCACTGGTAATCTCTAGTTTCTTCTTAACCATAACTTTAAAATTTCATTTCCCCAAATTAGCTAAGTGACAGCAATAAACCAGATGATTTCCAGTCAAATAAGAGTATCAGAACAGGACTCCCACAGTTTTTTTTCCAGACATTTTTAAGACCTCTAATGAGCCACAAACTGAAGTACAGCAAACCCTGGATTGGCAAAGACATTACTGTCATTCATGTGAGTAGAAAGGATTGTTTATTTTCCTGAGTAACTACAAGACATTCAACAGGAGCAGCACAGGGATGTCTAGGAAGTCTGCAAAGAATGTGTGCCTAACAGTAGATATTAGTATTGTTTTTTAAAAAGCATGAAACTGAAAGCTTTAGAATTCAAACACCGCATTCTCATTATCACAAACACTGGAGCTGACTCATGAAGATGTTCAAGGGAAAATTAATTTCCTTCCTGTCCTGACAAGATCTTATAAGCCCAAAGTCTCCTTTCTCTCTTCAGATTCCTTCTGGAAAATACTTGTAACTTGCCCTGAAGACAGAGGTGGATAAAGACATAGAACTTTCATCCACTGGTATGAATGTATAAAGAAGGTACCCTTCTGAAGGCAAAAGGGGTGGCAGTAGTAAGCAATAGCGCATCCGTCCTGTTCTCTGCCATGTGACGCAACCTTGGATGTGACCACAAAAACACGTGGCCCCTTTTTATACCGCATGTTATTTAATAAAATTCATGTGTAGCACATTAACAACTGAGGTATTACCACAATAAAAGCTAAATACAGAGATCCTCTTCCACATAGCTTTGCTTTACTGGCTGAGTGTAATCAGCATTGTTACTATCCCCAAATTAAAATTAGACCAGAACCACATAACAACTGCAGCAGTAAACTTAGCTCTACTTAGCTTAAAATAAACTCTACTTTGTTTTTAAATTGAACAGCTCCCAGTATTTTCTTTTGAATATAAGTTATTTCAGGGTGCTTCCAGAGCCAATAAAATGGTGGGGCCAGCAGATGTGGCTCAGATGCCTGGACATCTCACATATGTATGAGAATGAAGTACTGAGATGTGCATTCAAATATACTGCAAGACTAACTTGGGCATCTTTAGCATTCCCTTTGATGTCAGGTCTTGCAAGCTGTAGCTACATTCAAATTGCAGCTTGTCAAAGCAGAGCTTTTTCATTTGTCTGTTCTCCCTTGACTTTGCCTTTCCCTGTGCATCTTTGTCCCAAGTATTTTTATCCTAGGGCAACAGAAAGAAGGAAATGTTATCTCCTGGGCGCTGCCAGATACAGACCAGGGTCAGCCAACACATACCTATTTCGTAGAAAGCTCAGCAACTCTCTGCAGGTTTTAGAAACAGTCTCCAGGTATGCTAACAAAGAAAGAAAAAAAACAGATCTCATAGAATCATTGAATAGTTTGAGTTGGAAGGGACCTTAAAGATAATCTCTTTCCAAAATCCCTGCCATGAGCAGGGAACCTTCCCCTAGGCCTTGAATAATTCCAGGGATGGGGAATCCACAACTTCTCTGGGCAACCTGTTGCAGTGCCTTATCATCCTCAAAATGAAGTGAGACATTCATATCCCTATGAAGACAAAAAATCCCACGTTCCCCCACAGCAAGCAGGTGCTTTCCTTCATGTCTTCTTCAAATTAATCCCAGCCCAATGTCGAATCTAGGTTTCCCCTTTACCTATTTCCTTTATGTATCTGTGTTCCTGGAAAAAAAATCACTTTTAAAAACTGCTCGTAACCAAAGGCAGGTTTTCAGTCATATGAAAAAAAGCCTTCTAGAGGGGAAAACAGGTAACCTGCCCTGGCTTTTTATTTTGGAGGGAGAAGACCTATGTGGTGTTGCCTTTCTGTGAAGCCCACCCCACGCCTCTGCCCAGTGTCTCCCTGGCTACCAAGGACAACACCTACCACCCCTGCCTGAACAGGGATTGCCTAAATCAAGGAGTGAATCATCTCTTACTCTCTCCTTCAAAAAGGCGAATCTGGACAAACAAAAAGAAGGGGGAAAATCCAACACATTCCAAACTTCTCCCTAACCTCTCTATCTGTGTCAGCCCTGGCCAGCTTCTGCCCAGTGCCAAACATTCTGTTGCTATGAAACCAAACAAAGCCATAGAATCTTAGAATGTCCTGAGTTGGAAGGGGCCCACAAGAATCAGTGAACTACAACTCCTAGCTCAGCACAGGATACCCCAAGAGTCACATCATGTGCCTGAGAGCATTGTCCATCTCTGGACTACGACAATACTCAACTGTGTCAGGCTGGTGCTCTGTGACCCCTTCCCTGGGGGGCTTCAGCCACACTCTGGGTGAAGACCCTTTTCCTTATACTTAACTTAAACCTCCCCCAACAAAACTTTAGACTGCTTCCTCGGGTCCTGCCACTGTTCACCACAGAGAAGAAATCAGTGCCTGTCCATCTGCTTTCCCTCACAAGGAAGCTGTAGGTCACTGGGAGACCTCCCCTCAGTCTCCTCTGGGCTGAACACACCAGGTGACCTCAGCTGCCCCTCATACGGCTTCCTCTCCATATCCTTCATCATCCTTCTGACCCTCCTCTTCTCCAATAGTTTTGTATCTCACTTACACTGTGGCACCGAGAACTGCCCCCAGCACTCGAGGTGAGGCAGCCCCAGTGCAGAGCAGAGCAGGACAATCCCTCCCTTGCCTGGCTGGTGATGCTGTGCCTGGTGCCCCAGGACACGGCTGGCTCTCCTGGCTGCTGACCATGTTCAACTTGCCATCAACCAGGACCCACTGGTCTACTTCCACAGGGCTGGTCTCCCAACCTTGCGCATCCTGGTCTGTCCATACCTCCAGGCTTGCCCTGTCCCAGTGCAGAATCCAGCACCCGTTTTTGTTAAACTTCATATGATTGGTGATTGCCCAGCTTTCTAATTAGCTGAGATCTCTCTGCAGGGCCTGTCTGCCTTCAACTGCTCCTCCCACTTTAGTGTCCCAGTTTGTACCTTTGAATTTATCTTGAGTTCTGTATCCAAGTCATTAGTGAAGATGTTGAGGAGCGCTGGCCCTAAGATGGAGCCCTGTGGAACTGCACTGGTGACAGGTCACCAGCCTGATGTCACCCCATCCACCGTAACCCTTTGTGTCTGACCTGTCAGCCAGCTGTTCACGTACTGCATGACATACCCAGAAGGATCCTGCGAGAGACAGTGTCAGAAGCTTTACTGAAATCAAAAAAGATCACATCATCATCATCAAGGTGAACTACCTTGTCATAAAAGTCAAGCAGGACCCTCCCCTCGTGAAGCCATGCTGGCTATGACCAATGACTGCATTTTCTTTCAGGTGTTTTTCAATAACTCCCAGAATAATCTTCTCCATAATTTAACCAGGCACTGGAGTGAGACTGACAATACTGTAGTTATCAGGGTCATCCGTCTTGCCATGAAGGAATTCTTCCTCATATCCAACCTGAACCTTCCCTGGTGCATCTTAAGGCCATTTCTTATCCTGTTGCTCATTGCCTGGGAGAAGAGGCTGACCCCCACCTTGCTAAAACCTTCTTTCAGGTAGTTGTAGACAGCAGTAAGGCCTCCCCTGAGCCTCCTCTTCTCCAGGTTAAAAAACTCCAGCTCCCTCAGTCACTCCTCATATGACTAACTTTCTAGACCCTTCATCACCTTTGCTTCCCTTCTAAATAATTTATGAGTATAAAGTTAATTTCAGCAAAAACTAGGATTTCTTGATGAACAGTGGGAGACTGGGGGACTAAATCTCTTGGGATAGAAGGGCCATCACAACCTCATCAGGTTTTGACTCATCTGAAAAACCTTATATTTTACCACATGCAGACTCAAAGCCCTACTCAGACATAGAGCTGTCCTGTACACACCATCCTCTCCAGAGGAGCACAGAATGAATGAACATGGCAGATGAGAACAGCAACTATTGTTGTCCAAAGCACATATCTTGGGTAGCACTGACCAGATGCTAACGCTGGTTATCCTGACCACAAAACTTTTTCCTTAGGTGATGCCACACAATACACATGCAAGGTTCCATCTTTTGTATCAAGATTTTATATTATGAGCTTGGCATTGACATCTTGCTTTGTTCTGTAAAATGTGTTACTTGTCTTTTCTACATGTGAGAAGATTCATGAGGTACATTTGCTTGTTCCAGGACTTGAGGAGGGCAGGAACCCCAGGTCTTCACCCAGTATAAGACTTCTATCGAGAGCCTCCCCAGCTTACACAGCCCTTTCATGAACCTGGATTCCCAGGGAAATCCTCTTCCCCTGCCTCTGCACCATCCTGTTAAGAAACCTCACAGATTTTACCCTCTCCATGTTGGCCAAAAACAAACACATGCACTTGTGTCTGATTAATAGATCCATTATCAGTTTATTATGTAGGAAAAAAAAAATCTGCATTTCCCTTACCACTAGCACTGTAATGCAAAAAAAAAAAAAAATATTAAAGTTGAGGAATTGTCTCTCCCTTCACAACTGCTCCTCACATTCAGAGAAGAAGGACAAAGGTAAAGCATCCGTCCCTCAAGACCAACTACAGTTCAGCCTCACAAAGATCATGACCTCAACTGCAAGGACTACTGTGTCAAATGTTTCTGAATTCATAAAGCCATGCCCACTGCTCAGGATTCAATGCCAAAATGAAAATGTGTGAAGTTGTCAGGAAAGGGAGGAAATCCTCTCCCCAGGTCCTCAGGCTTCTCATGGGAGGACTCTGACTTCAGGAGTGTGGTGGCTGGGAAGCGACCCTGCTAAAAGCTTCCAGTCATGAACCTCAGGCATTCATTGCAACTCTTCTGATTGATAGGAAGGCTCTACGTGTGTCTTCTGTGATACTGAAATTTAAAAATGTTAGTCACAGATAAGGTGTGCTGCTAACATCAGATGCAACCAGGTTGGAAAACTCTGAACATGCTGCTCTCTGAACCACATAAACAACTGAACAACTTTGCATTTCACTGGCACCCCCAAAACACATGCACATTGCCTCAAGTCAATCTATGTCTTACAAACTCAATAGAAATATTTTCTGTTTGAGTGTTTTCTGTTTGAACCAAACTGAGTTCTAAAAGAAATTCAGTTTTGAATGAGAACAAAGTATTACAGAGGGCAACAATCCACCTTTTGGCTTGTTTTACAGATTAGGGTATTTTCATCAAAATTAGGATAAATTAGAACAATGTTTGCTTCTTCATTTGTATCTTTCAATAACTAAAAAAATGCTCTTTTCTGTAAAAAACTGTAAAAGCATCAGTGGGACTTCTGGCCTTCAAGGCAGACCCTAAGAGGGAGTGATGATCTGCCTACCTGAAAAACTATTCTGCTGTTTCACCTGAGTGCTCTGCAACTTTTTCTGCATTCTGATCTAAATACTCTGGCTAAGGCCACTGTGAACTATCATGTATCAGTTATCAAGGTTACTGCAAAATTGAAGCTTCTGATTCCTACATTATTTAGTTTTTATTATTAATTGTTCCATAACATTGAATATCTAAGATGCTGTGGAAACAATACCAACCAGTGTAGGCAAGGTTTAAATTGGTTTTGAGTGTGCCCACCAGAATTTTCACTGTATTTACCGAATCAGTGAAAAGTGAACCTTATTAACTTTGCATCTTCTCAGTGCTATGCAAAGAAATTCTTGTGGGCCCGCTGGGGAACTGCATATCTAGGTAGCATTGATACCTCATATCAGTCCAGCATCTTTTCCCTGGAGGGAAGCAGACCACACATACAGAAAGGGGACAGAAGCCTTATCCACCTCCCTGTAAACACACAGGGAAAAAAAAAATAGGAACTGCTGTTGTTTTTAATTGGAAGAAGAACACAGCAGTCAGGTAAAACTGTACATTATGAGATGTGGTGGTCAGAATTGAAGAACCACCTGTGAGCACCATATTCATTGGGAATAACACTTTTCACAAAACATAGCTCCATTCCTTCAGGGTAAAATCACGTTTAAACTATCACTCCTACTGAGAAACTGTATGCCATCATATGTTGCTTCATAGAATTATAGAAACATGGAAATACATGGCTTGGAAGGGGACTTTTAAATGTCATCTAGTCCAACTCCCCCACCATGGATAGGAACATTTCCACTAGACTGCTGGAGGTTGTCACATAACATCTAGTCATACTTAAATGTTAGGAAGCAGAACTTAATGTGGTGAAACTACCCAGACTACTTCTAGATCTGGCCTTGAAAAAAACGAGAAGACAACCTGTTCTGCATCCTAGCTGCTCTACTATGCACATGAGACACACCTTGCCCAAACTAAGCATCTGATGCACAATGCAGCTGGTGGAAAGATACCAGGAACTGCAAAGGATCAACAATTCATCCCAAAACATGAACTGTGAGATGGGCTGGATGAAGCATCCCTGGAGAAGTCATGGTCACAACAAACAGAAGCCAGGAAAAAGCCCAGCTTTTGCACCGTAACTGCCAGCTCTGCCAACCCTGCTTGCAATGGCACAGCCTTGTTGCACATCCAATGTGAGGAATTCCAGGGGTAGCAGTATCGCACACAACCCTGATCCTCTGCCAGGAATACCCCAGCAGCTCCTCCATCCCAGAGTGGTGTTCAGGCGCAACAGAGAAAAGCCAGGAAGCTTCTCTAGCCAGCACAAGTCTGAATTCACTCAGAGAACCAAGATCCTGCTCTGGCTGACCTCCAATGGCTCATATACACCAGCGCTACAGCAGCTTCTTTGAGGACACTCCTCTGCAAATGTTTAAGGAGGTATTTGAGAGCTCAGATGAATGGACAGGTTCCCTTCACCAGCACAAAGAAACCAGCAGGCTTTGGGCTCACACTGTGTCTCTGAAGACGAGTTTTCACTTTAGTAAGACTCTAATAATATTATGGAGACCTGGTTCCTGCGAGAGACCAGGACATTACTGCCGCTCCTCACACTGGTTTTTTTGCTTTTTTCACAACCTCAATGTACCCAGACTCCCAGTCTGTGCAACTTTGTGATACCAACATCATTCTTGCAGCAAAGTCTACAGCTCCCTTCACCCTGAGCAGGAATAAATTACCAACTGTCATATTCCTCTTGCTCGGGATGGCAAGTCTCACCTGCTGTCCACACAGTGTAGAGGTGTTCCCAGTTTGTCCAGTTTGTATTCAGAGCACATTGAATTAGCAGCTTCTGAACTACCTTGTTTGAGAAAATACAGAATTTTTCAACTCCCCAGCATTCCATTCCCTTTCCTCATTGTCTTTTCCAATACAGACTGTGCTGCATTAAACTCAAGTGCTTCAGGGATTCAAAGTAGAAGCTTCCAGGTGAATCTACAATGATCACAAGCTCCCTGGATGTTGCTTGCTGTTTGGAGCCTTTATGAATCATCCAGGTCTATCACAGGAAGCACAGAGCCTGGTGGAGCTAAGATATCAGATGTACCTCCAGGTAGAAGGATAAAACTTCTGCTTTGAAAGTTGGGTTTTGTTCAGGAAAAAAGAAGGGATCTCTGCTCAAAGAGAGCTGACACCACGGAGAGGGAAGGGCATCCCTTTGGTGTTGGAAACAACTGGCTTAGCAGCAGGCATGCAGGCAGGGCTACCTGAGGAACTCCTGTTACCTGTCTGCCTGTAATAACCAATGCATCACAACTTTCCTGAGGAAAACAAGGTATGTATCAATGTCCACCAGTCCCTGCCCTCTGCCAGTCCTTCCTGAAGGACCTGCTCAGTAGGCAAGTAAAAATCCAATCTCAACTCCCAGCTACACTGAGCTACAGAAAACAAAAGCCAGGATTTCTCCTAATGCACGGCATTATCACATTTACAATACTTCTTTTCTACTTAAGCAATACCAATCAAAGAGGTATGTGACTTTCCACAGATGCCACAAATTACTTCTGGTGCCATGCAAGACAGCCAGCTTGTGGGAATCACCTCTTGTCTTTCGTCACATCTGCTTGGGACTGGTTTACCCAGAGCATAGGCTGACAAGACGTGTTGACTGTTACTAGAATAGGGATTCTTGCAAAGTTCAGGCTGCGAGCAGGCAGTGCTCTCTCCTCAGTGGATCTGAAATACATGGTGCTTGCTATGAAAGCGTTGTGAGGCAGCCTGCTTCTCTGCTTGCCACAGAGCAAGAGTTAAGTGAAAAGGTCAGGATTGAGTGCAAGTCTGTGGAAGGAGACGAAAGAGGGAGAACAGTTGTAGGGGAACAGGAGTGCTTTTACCCCAACATGTGATTATTTCTTGCATGAAGAAACCCTTCTGCATATGTACAGCATGAATCAAACTCCTTTCTGTCACCTAGGTTAAAAAAAAAAATAAAGTGAATGGGTGCTGAGAAGAGCAGGAGCAGCAGAATAGAGGTTGGGAAATTACAAAAAAGAAGAACAGAAAGGGATTGAAAAGGGTAAATACTTTCATGTAGATAGCATTAACAACAGCAACAACAAAAGTCAGAGTAGCAGAACAAGTGATTTCTCTAACCTGTTACACCACCATCACTCAAAGGCATCTGAAGCAAAACCAGTGTCTACACCTTTTCTTGGAAACCAGGTCACAGCGTATTTCAGCAGCCAACACCATTACTACATAAAGCAGGAACTGAAAGATGGAACAATTACCTCTCCTGGAAGTAAAAACACTTCAGGAAAGTTCCACCTGATAAAACACCTCTGTTTGTTTAAAACACACCTGCTCACACAGCAATGCAAACTTGGTGGTTTGCATGACCAACCCTGTGCAAAAATTTAGTTAGCTTCTCCTGGTTTTCCCTGTGGTCTATACAAATCAAGTCTGGGCCTTGATAGGTCTACGGGAAAGACAGAGGGGATGATGTTCCTGGGAAAGTAGGGAAGAGGAAAAGTAAATGTGTGCTTTCCTAAGCTATTTATTTTAATTTTTTGTAAAGTATCTGTCTGAATTAAACTTTTAACACTACTTAACTATTCAATGCTGCTAACTGGAAAAGTTAATTTATTAATGTGTTCTTTTTTTACTGCTGTTAGCCGGTTATTTCCATTGCAAAATTATCTATTGATAAGGATAATGGGATTTATGTAGGAGTACATTTTATTGTCATTAAATCTCAATCAGTTGATTCTATCAAGTTTGTCTGAGTTTCCACCCACTTGCTCTGCACTGGAGCCTCAGCCTGTGCCCCTCCAACACAGTTACACTTAGCACCAGCCTCATTCTGCACATCTCACCCCCTTGTTATGGCTTGCCTGACTAAGTTAGATTACTTACTTTTCACTACATTTTCTCTGAATGATGGACAACTAAAGAGCTAAGTAACTTCAATTACTTAAATACTTAATTGCAAGATGTGGAAAAATATGTTATTACTTTTAGAAGTAATTAGATTATAAACCCGCCAATTTTAAGACTGTGAAAGCAGAGTGTCCCAATGAAAAACAGTAAGAAATGACTACAGTTTAGCACAGTGTGGTTTTTGCTTCTGGAAGCAGAAAGACAGGTTTTTGCCACATACCTAGGAAACACAGCAAAGATCTGGCAGCTATGGATATCACACACAACTTTGTCCCAGTACTAATCACGAGGACTGTTTCTTGCCCAGGATCTGTATTTCCTAGCAGAACTTCCTGTGCAGACAGTAAGTTGCTTTGCTTGTCTGTTTGCCACTCAGTTCCAGCTCTCTGTATGCGCTTTAGAAAAGGCTGGATTCTCCTTTCCGGTTGCCTCCAGTGGCAATCCTCACAGTTTCAGGAAAATATCTTACATCAATTTCAGCACGTTCACATCCTAGAGATCTGTCAGGGTAAAGAAAGTCAATGTCTCAGCTCTTTAGCCAGGAAAAGAGGCAAGCAACTTCTGCAGGGTCATGCAAGCAGCACAAGAGAGAACGTAACTCCTCTACAACCCCAACTAATCTGAACTGCTTTACATGAAACTTTACAGAAACTTTTCATGAAAGCTCTTTTGCTGAAGGCCTGAAAAGTCTCTCAGCAAATCCCTTGGTACATCCCATACTACTGTGTCATGCCAGTCAGAGGATTGCAGCCCTCTTAAAGCAAGAAAGTGTTAAGAAGGCACAGAGATAGTCAGTCATCAAAATTCCCAAGCCTGATGCTTATACATTGAGAATTTCAATTTTCTGACTTTGTGACATGGGGGTATCCGTGCTTGCCAAGCACATAGCGTACTATAAACACAGGAGTCAAGAAAACAAATAAACAAAATCCCACTAACAAATACATACTCCAAGAAATAGAGTTTAGTCCCTTCTAATTTGTGGCAATCTAGCATTTAACAGCTTTTTTCCACCTCATATGGGAGTTTAAAGCAACAGTACTACAGTGGAGAGAGGGTTAACCTTTAAACTATAGAATAACATAAAAATTAGACCCAAAGGGACAGAATTTGTGTTCATTGGCAAAGAGAAGCACTGTAAAAGAGGGTGGAAATTTCCTGTTAGACAGGGAAGCAGGAGAAACTGCACAGCACTGCAGAAAAGCTCCCATTAACAGCTCAAAATATTTCTCCATTTCCTTCACCCCACCACCAAGCTGCCTGCAGACTCTAGTCTGCAAACCCGCACTGCAAATCACCCTCTTTAAGTCATTTCCACCCCGCAAAGTCACACCTTGTCACATCAGTAAGATCACATAAAGAGAGCTGCAGACCTACCTCCTGGACTTTGCTGTGTTCTCTTCCCCTCTTTAGGATGCTCCCAGGAGATCAATATGTGTACAGCCAGCTCGGTGGGCAAACCAAGTCCTAGTGTCTGCTCCATCCTGCCACTGCCCACAGCCTCCACCAGTGTCAGTGCTTCACGTGCATTTGAAGTGGGACACACAGAAGTAGTAGGGATGACATTATTTCTTGCACAAATTACAAAAGAAAATTGTAAAACGTTAGCTGAAAAACAGTGAACATGGAGACTTGGTATGGTAAGTCCCAGGGGTGGCTATGGCTGCAGTTCTGAACTCATAAGCCTCTGCTTTTTTGCAGGTTGGAAAAGTTGGGAAGGTTTTATTGTTATTAAGCTGTGGAAGGCATTATCTGTATTTTTGTTTACTCACATAGCATTTCTAAGCACCAAGAAGGCAGGGAGAAAGGAACACCATAAAAAGAACAGATCACATCAAAGCAACCTAATTTCCTTCTCCAGCAGAGTAAAGAGGACTTGGGGAGAGGCAGGAAAGCACTGGAACACGAGGAGTCTGTCAAAAGACTCACCAAGTTTAAGATGCATGTAATACTTCAGGTACCAAGACTCCAGGCATCAGAAGCCTTGCTCCCTCCACAAATAAAATAGCTCTGACACTAAGCTAAGGCCAGAAGTTTGGGCTACTGTTATGTGACCCACAGTCCTCGTGATACTTCCCGAAATTCTCTTTAGATATGCTGACCTGCATTGCAAGTCAGCATACATAAGTACTTTGTATATATAAAGTTTCCACATAATAAAGAAAATAAATAAATAAATAAATTTCTGGGCTTTTATAACTAACTTTTCTCTGTGTGATGCTTACAGAAATTTGAGGAACTGAACACTGAACTATTTGTGCATACCACAAACAACTACCACAGTATTTTCCCTCGAGGAAAGCACTGCAGCAGTATTCCTAAGGCATATGTAGCATTGTCCTCCTCTCCATCCACATTTTGGCCAAAATACACACACCAGCCTCCTCTTCATCACCAGTCTCCCAGATGATACAGAATTATAAACTGCACTTTTGTGACTGAACTAAGCTGAATGTCATAAGCCACAAAGAGGGCTCTGGGTGTCACAGATTCAAGGGCTCCTGCAGTCCTGCCTTAGCTCATTGTCCCCAGCATTGTGAAATTATACATAAATAACAGTATCCAGGTTCCTTAATATGGACTATTAATACTTAATATTGGCACTCCCTGTTTGTATAAGATGCAATGTGGCAAGACAGTAGCTGGGTCACTCTTTTCTGCATGATGGGAGGGTACTGTGGCCAATTATATAATGTGTTATAAATTGATTTTTAAAAAATTAAGAAAATGGGACATTTTCTGTGAGACAAAAGCTCCCAGCACATGCAAAACTGAAAAAGGTCTGCAGACAGCTATGCATCTTTTGAGTAAGATTTAAGATGCTGACTTGTCCCTGCCTGGAAATCAAGCATGCAGAAAGACCTCCCCCAGCAAACAACAATGCACCACAAAAACACACACAGGCCAACTGCACTCCACAGTCAGCCCAGGAAAAGGTCTTTGATTGGCACCAGGGAATCCTGCACAGGCCGTATTCTAGCTACTTGATCCGCCAGACAAGCCATGCAGCAGTGATAATACAACAGGGCCTGCTGCAGGAGGACGGGTGGATCTCTGACAGGCTGGTAGCGACTCCATCACCTGCCTTTATCTGGGGGTGGTGCAATTAAAGACCTCCTCTTTCTTCACAGCTGTCTCTCTTGTACTAAAAGTAGAGTGATCTCTGCCTCGCACTTGGCCACACTGCAAACCCTGGTGAAGCCTTCTTCGAGTGTTTCAGGGAGACGTCTGATGAGGCTTGACTTGTTGACAATTACGCAAAATGTACTCCCTTGCTGGATTCAGCACCCTGCTGTTTATGTTGCAGAAATGAGCTTTTTGTGACTCATCTGGTACATTTCTTAGTTCCTTTATCAATATTTCTTGGAAGACCTCAAAAGCTGGACTCACCATATGACTCCTGATGACTCTGTAGCAGTAACTGCTATGTAAATGCTTTAAGCTTAATTCCTCTGAACTTACCTGGACTACTTATTTCAGACACAGTCTCCTGCCACTCAGCAAGGCATTTTATAGGGTGGTCACAGCCAGCCTGTTGACTGACTAGAATAATTTGCACATATTAGGCCATAAAATAGCATGTATAGTATAGTTTATGAACCACAAAACCTACAGAACCTGGTACACATGCAGTTTTCAGTGTGTGAACCCCTTTCTTGGGGGTCTGAATACCCAGTGTAATAACACACAGAGGTGGTGCCAACCCAAGCAACTGAAACTTGAATGTACTCCTTATCACTGTTACTGCTTTTCAAAAAGTTATAATCCTTAGGAATTACTAATTTATACTATACATATGTCAAAATGCATTAGCCAAGTTTGTTGGTAATCTTTAAATGCCTTTACAGCTGGGCAGCATACACAAAGATACATGAGAACTGGGCCAAAACCCACCACTATCAGATGCATAAAACCAGAAACCACAGTTGTACAAATATTGTAGCATTTCACTTCCCTTTCTATGACCATCTCAGAAAAGCTATGTGCATGAAAGAACAATCACATCATATCCATGAAGCCCATCCAGCCCAAGATGTTGTCTCATAGTAGTCAAAAGCTGACGCTTGGAAACAGGAAAAAGAACAAATACTCTTTAACATCTCCACGTTTCCAGATCCATTTCCTTACAGCTTAGAAGTTTTCAAAGACAGGTTACAAATGCCTGTTTCTTATGAAATTTCGAATTCTTTCATCCAGTCATTTTTGGACCTACATAAGCTTTCTGACTAGCAGAGACTAGGGAGTCTGGGGGTGCGGGGCAACATGCCACAACTCACTTGAGCATAGTGTAAAAACCCACTGCCTTGTTCTCGTTTTCAATCTTCTGCCTCCCAGTGTCACTCGAATGTTGTAATTCCCTTGCTGAAAGAAGCAAGCCGCTCTTTCTTGTTAATCACCTCCACTTCAGTAGCAAGTTTATCTACCATCTCTACCCCTCAGCTGTTTCTCTCACAAGCAACAAATGTAAAAGGATTACTACTAAGGAAATTTATTTATGCAAGAAGGCTACTATTAAGGAAACATGCCTATCTCAAAATGAAACAGGTTGGATTAGATATTATACCCATATTAGATATGGATTAGATATTTGGAATGAGTCAGAGGATGTTCAGTAGAGCAGATCCTCAGGTGGGATACAGTGCAAGTCCCCCGTAAGATCTTCTTTTTCTAAGCCTTACTCTGGCATTAGTAAATCTGTTCACCCAATAATAAGGGACAAAATGCTACTGTCTGTCTTCGAGGAAAAAAGAAGTTCTTACCGGTTCTTGCTATTGTTACTTTCTGTTTCTTTACAAGGAAAAAGAACATCTTTCCATATTAAAGAAATTACTAAGTGCACTTGGCAAATTTCAACACAGCTGCATGAACGTTGTGAACAATTTACTGGGAAACGAAAAAATGCCAACATCACAGCAACCCCGATTCCTCTTACCAAACCTTACTTTAAGTTGGTGTAACTGTTGATTCTGGAGAGAAGGTTACGAGGCTACGGCATCTGGGTGCACCGCCTACCAGCCGGGCTGCGGGCAGGTGTGTGCGCCGGTTCCGGACACTCGCAACCCTGTTACTGAGACGCAAAATCCCACCGTAGCTAACTTTTAAGACAAACAGCACCTTCTTACCGGAGCTCTCCCGCAGCACCGGCACCGACTCTCCTCCTCGTGCTCCGGCCGCCCCCAGCGCCGCGCCCGGCCCGGCCCTCTCTCCCCCGCGCAGCGCCGCCCCGCTGCGCTCCCGTGGAGTCACACAGTGCCGCCCTTTCCTCCTTCTCCTCCCAAACTCCGCCGCCACGGCCGAGCATCCAAATTTGCGCCTACAGCGAAGCCGCCGGGAGGAGGGCGGGAGCTGCTGCCACCCCACGCGCCGCTCCGCGAAGTTAGGGCTTGGCTTCGCGGGCCGGGACCTCTCGTTGCCGCTGTCCCGGGACGTGCCCGCCGGTCGCGCACTCACCCGAGCGGATCGCGGCCGTCCCGGGCCGGCGCCCTGCTCGGCTCGAAGGGGCGCTCTTGTGTGCACGGGGCTGTGATGTGTGTGCGGCACAGCATTTTCCTCCATGACGTGGAGGAAAAAAGACGGGCAGCCTCCCGCCCCGAAACCTGGCGGGCAGGACGAGGAGGACGAGTGGGAGGTGACGGTGAGGTCCCCGCCAGCACCTGGGAGCGGGAGGAACCCGCCGCCTCCACGCCGCCCCTCCGGCAAACGCGGCACCGACTTCCCCAAGACTGCCCTTCGGGGGCGGAGCGGCCGAGGAGCTTCCCAAACACTACAGCCGGCTCGACCGGGCGGCAGGACAGAGCTAGGGCAGGGCAGGGTTGGGCTCGGGACGAGTTCCCGGCCTAGGCTTCTTGTCCTCTTCTTGGCTGCCCCGGGAGCGCACAGCCGTGAAGAGGTCGCTGCGGTCCCGGGCGGGTGGGTACGAGGCGCGGCAATAGCTGCAGCTCTGAACTAATAAGCTGCACCCTGGCATTAAGCCTCTGCTTTACAGCAGGTTGGTTGAGGCCGTTTTAATATTTTTATTTAGCAGTAAAATAACCTGCGGCTGCACTGGAAGACTGCAGCTCCCCAGCCACTTCCAGCTTAAGGCTGGTGTTTTAAGGTTAGGCCAAGCTGTTGGCTCTGCTCGCAGAGAGCCTCGGGCCCTTGGTGCACCGGCTCGGTGAGAAATGTGGAAGACGCCACAGCACCGGAGAGCATCTGTCTGCTGCTGTAGCGCTGACCCTGCAGCTGAGTACCGCTGTGACAGCTCGGCTTAAGGCTGGTAATTGCATAAGCCACTGTGACCAAGTTATATGTAACTGGGTGTTTGAGCTCTCACCACAGAAATGTGTAAATGCAATTAAAAGGCCACAGATGCTGGGAAACTCACCTGTAGGTTACTCTGCAACACCAGTATTGGTGTAAATGGTAAAACCTCCTGCCACAGAAAAGCCAAAGCCTTGTTTAAAAAAAAAAAAAAAAACAACCCACCCCAACAAAAAACCCCACATCCATAACTCAGAAAAACATAGATACAAAAATCACATAAAAAGTTATTTGAATCCTGTTCTGAAGTCCCATTCCTTAGAAATGTTTTACTCCCTTCCTGTGTCATGTTTTTCTTGATATGGCCAGTAACTTAGCACTTCAAATGTCAGATCACCCACATCATTTCCTACTCAACTAGTTAACTAACTACTGGTGATAAGAATAAAGGGCCCAAGTCTCATGTAGGCAGTTGCTCAATATATTGATTTGAACAGAGTATTTTCCTCCAGTTTAGTATTAAGCTTTGAAGACCAGGAAAAAAAGTCTTTGTGTCATCATGACAAAACACTTGCCAAATTCAACTGCTTCAAGAATTTATCCAAACTCCTATGGCAACATTATTCATCCCTCTCCCTCCCCCTTAGCTGCATTTCCACCATCAAAACCCCAAGCAGTATTGCCTTAGAGTACAGTAAATACCTTTCTCAAGGCTGGCTTTCATTCCCATTATTCTCTTCCCTGACCTGTTCTGCTTTGCCTGGCAAGAAGGTGCAATGTTTTGTGTTGATCCTCTGCTTAGAATGACTTCAGCTCTCTCTGCACCTGCCTTTACTTTTTTCCTCTTCTCCATGTGTTTCCCTTGCTTACAGAGCTTCATGACCTCTGACCTCTGTTACTCAGGAGGTCACACTGGCTCCTGCTGGCCTTAAAATCTATGGATCTTGTGTTATATTGTCTGCCTCCTGCTTATCTCCTCCTCATTCTTTTATTTTGAATCTTGCATTCTTCCTTACTGGTATTAATCTCCCCACTGATTTTTTTTTTTTTTTAATTCCATGTCAGCAAAAAATAAATAAATAATTCTGCAGAAATGTGAATCTGAATTTTTTGCTTCTTGCATCACCTTTTTCTCCTTTTATTCTCCATGTGAATATTAACAGCAGTCAGAATGCCAGGAGTTTTAATATTTGCATTTTAGATCCTTTTTTACTTTATCCTGCACCACATGAAGTAAGTGCAAATTCACAGCCTAGGAGTAGAGAAGAGGTCTACTAAATAAAAGAACTGAATCATGAAAGCAGCAGAAGGGGCTGGGAGGGTGACCTGCCACACGTGAGTAGAAGCTTTGTTACTCTGCTGCAGTTAGCATCACTAAGAGCTGCCCATCTTTCACCAGTGACAACCACTTATATTTTTATGCAAAAGTACACTTAAAAAAGCATACATTTAAACTGGGAAAACATGATGGTTTAAGCTTTTTCTTTCTTAATGGATCTTTACATTAAGATCAAAGGATTCCAGCAGGGAGATTAGAGAATATTCAGTTTTAAGATCTGGGGAGCAGAATCCTACATTTGTTAGTCATATTAAGCCATATGTTGACAAGCTAATGCCTTTTTCAAGATGCTTATATAAAACTGAAAAACTGAAAAAAGCCTCAGTGGTAGATTACTTTTACATACAGCATCTGTAAGAGACAGTGGTGTTCATGTAGCACTTTGCATTTTTACCTCTTTGCTCAGCTTGCTCACTCAATTTTCTGTCACTGTATCTTAGGATTGCCTTAGGTCATGTAATCACATTAATATAATAAACCAAAATAGTGCTGTCAAGTTCTCCCAGGTTTTGTACATTAATTTTATTAGACATCTTGCAACAAAGAAAAATGTACAAACAAACATGTAATTCAGAGGTCATTTTAACAGTCAAATACCTTTTACTTTTCAGTGAAAGCACAGTATTTGAATGAGCCCTTCCTTTGAAACAATATGCCTTCAGGTTTGTTTTGCTGCTGCAGTTGTGAGAACACTCCATTTTCTTTCTTGCAAAACTGACTTTACAAAATACCCGTCACTCAGCAGCTTTTACCTTTTCTGACTTCCAGGCCATTGGCATTTCTTTATCCTTACAGCCCATCAGGTTATGATTGCTCATGCATTCTAGGGCATAGTACTAGCTCTCTGCACATCAGAATCCTCTCACTTCCCTAAACCAACTTCTGTTTAAGACACTAATCAGATCTTTGCAGAAGAGCTCTTCACACTCCAAACAGCTTGCTGACATTATGTATTAACAGGAGATACTTCCCATCCTATTCACTAGAGTTAAGAGTAGCAGGTACTATTATTCCATCTCTTCTTATAATCCAAAGAAAGAAAGAGCAAGAATATCAGCTGAATGCAGATAACTCTCTTAACAGTCAAGTCTGTTACAAATATGCTGCTAAAGCAGATTCAAACATTGTAAAATTTAAACAAATAGAAATCTCCCAGAGATTGGGATGAATATCTAAGATGCTGTTACCTGTAAAAATTCATGTTCCACAAACAGGCTAATTGCATTTCCTGTCATATGCCAGCACGTTTTCTGCCTATCAGAGAGATTTGGCTCGAACATGAATGGAATTTTCCTGAGCACTTCCAATGCCTAAGATTCCTCTTTTAACCTCTCTGAGCACCTGTCCCCCTTCTCAAATGTTTTTATGTATATATATGCCACATAAAACAAAGCTGATGATGATTTTCAAGGCTGCTCATCTTGATTTTTTGCCTAACCTAACAGTTTATGTTACTACACAAACAGGCATTGCCATTTCTGATAGCACATGCTCAGCCACAGCAGTTTCAGGTTTAGGTGAAAGAAGCGACTGTGAGTGTTGATGCCTGTCTTTTTCTGTCCTGCCCCATCAAGCATGGGCAGTTACTTTAATCTTAAATAAAAACTTAAAAGTTCATATCAAGTAATCAACCTGGAATATAATTCACAATGAGTATCAGTGTGTAAGTCCTATCTACTTCCCCATTTCTTAATCTTGCAGTGCAAGAGTAAACATTGACAGTTATCTTTGCCTGCTACTAAGTACTTCCCTGTTCCTCACTTACCCAAACAAACTTTCTATCATCCCAAGTGCTGGACAAATGATTTATCAAAATGACAGCAGCAAAGTAATTAGTTCTAAAGTTCAAATGTTTACTTGTAAGTGATGGCAAAGAAAAATGTATTAGCACTCAAGAAGTCTTTAGAATCCAAAATCTTTGCATTCTTTATAGAAACTCCAGTGCTTTTCCATTGCAGAGCACGGTAGAAACTCCTCTTTATGTGCCATTACTATCTCATGGAATTGAAGAAAATGTGTCAGGCTTTCCATTGAGTTGAACTGGACAGAAGAGCCTGTTGAAAATGAATGCAAATAATTACAGAGTGTAAATTAGATTAATGGAAAGCAATCACTGGCACTATTACCTAAAAAGATGTTTGCAGTTTGTGAGAATCTTGCAAATCTTAGTGATCCTTAAGAGTCTGTAATGTACCCTAGGAGTCTTGTGGGGTAAGACTTGTGATACCTTACCAGTATGTCTCAATCAGACCCAGTCTTCAATGAGACAAGGGCCACACCACACCTCCTGGTGCCTAGCCTAGGAAGCTAGCCATCCCAGACACTTCCCATTATATAATAGGAAAATGTAGTTGTTCTTCAGTACTGCTTGAATTTAATGTATTATGTCTAAAAAGAGACATGTTCAATGTACTTCCCCAAAATAAGGAATCTCTCTCACAAAGAATGCCCATCCTGAAACAACTTTATAAAAAGAAAGTGTAGACATGTACAGAAGGAATTGCATGACTGAACTATAGGTATTTTCAATATTTGAGTAGCTGCTGGACTGAATTAACTATTGCAATGCATAAATTTAAATTACTTTTGTCAGAACAGGAGAAGCTGAACTTTTCTCACTGTTAAAAATCAGTAACAAAGTAACATTGTAAAGATCCACCAGTAAGAAATATTAGAAGACATTGATCCATAACACCACAGATTCCAAAAGGCACTTGGAATTTCAGATTTCAGAGTTACTTGCTTTCATGCATCTTTCATCCCCACTTCCTCCCTTCAGTATCCTTGCACAAAGTAACACAGTTTCTGAGCTGCCACAACCAGCCCAACACAGAAAACTGCCAGTGAGGGCAGAACTGTCACACATAGCAGATGGTGTCAAGAGAGAGAACTCTCATGAAAGTGGAGATGGTTTCTGTTTAAAAAAAAAAAAAAAACAATAAAAACC
Source organism: Pyrgilauda ruficollis (assembly GCF_017590135.1). NCBI lineage: Eukaryota > Metazoa > Chordata > Aves > Passeriformes > Passeridae > Pyrgilauda > Pyrgilauda ruficollis. The sequence continues at coordinate 1,307,511 of NW_024529266.1, read as the reverse complement.
TACAACAAAACCAAAATAACAAACCGCAACAAAATATTGTGTCCAAACAACATTCAAATATCCTCAAGAAGCATTTCAGGATTATTAGATCAGTCAAGATAAATCCTTGTCAAAAGGCAGAAAAAACAGGTTTGAAGTGACATCAGTTGGCCATTTAGCTTGTACTTATTACTGGGCTATCACATGCCATCCAAGAGTCTTTCTTTGGTACCACCACTTTTCATTTCTGTCACCTACACCAATTCTAAGAAGAAAAATATACTCACTGAATGGACAACATCAATGGTGCCAGTGCTAAAACAAACAGTGCTATATGCAGGTGTTAGATCTTTTAATTCCATGTCTTGGTGACCATTTTCCTGCCATTTCCTGAGTTCCAGGAGCACATCACCCAAAGCCAGCAAAGCAGCAAATTGCTACTAGAAGAGAGAGGTTGGTGTTCAGAGGTGCAAATAGTCTTGTGTGTCTTACAAGCTCGGTGCTGCTCAGTACACGTAACACAGTACATAATGGAACAAAATGTATGCTCTGATATCTGGAATATATTTAAGTATCACTGACTGCAACAAAGATGGGCAGGCTGCACACTAGACCAACGTGGAAAGTTACATCACAACACTCCTCACACTTATGAAGCAGCAGTTAGTCACACCAGAAGAAGCCAACTTATACACTCATTTAGAAGTGATGTTTTAAAGGGTACAAGGAATGCTTGGATAAAAAAAAAATCACAAAATAGTTTTAAAGACAATTTCAGGTAAAAATTATCATAAAGTATGCCTGCAATTTTTTTAAAAGAAAATAAACTGGCAGAAACTGAGATGATAAAATTTCATTAATGCTGAGTATACAATGGCATTACAGGCATGACTTCAACCTGCTCTAGTTTGTTGAAAAAATGTGCTTTTTTTTGTTCTGAAATTTCCACATTTTGTATGCAAGTAAAAGGAAAATGCTTAGCAAAGCCTGTAACTAATTTAACACCTGTATTGATAGATCACAAGTGGAGAAAAGATGCTGTTTTCTTACTTTGGAAAGGCTCTTCTCTGTACTGCAATGATTTAACTTACTGACTAAAAATTCTCAACTCAAATGTGAAGTGTAAGAGAGATAAGACCAAATACATATATTGAAGTCACCTTTTTTAGCAGCAACTTTCTTTGTTGATTTCTTTGTGTCAAATTTATGTTTTACCTACGGGATTAACATTTTGTCGATTAAACATCACTATTCCACCATAAGTACTTTACCTAAGTGAATAATTAACATATCTAATCTCTATATTCTCCACTTCTCAGTAATTTTAGATTACTGAGTTAACAGTTAACATCTAGTAAAACCACAGTAATTTATACATCCTAAAGCTGCCTTTCTCAGTTCTGCCACCAGTGTTTGATAAAAAAGTTTCAATATCCACAGACAGTAATTTTCCCCAGTAGGTATGAGTCAGTATTTTGGTTCCCGTGTTTCTTCTTCTGACACCAATGATTTCTTTTCCTTTGCATTTTTCTTTCTCAAGTCTTTCTCCCCTTTCTCTCTCCCTTTGCTACTATATTTAATCTTCTGATATGCACTTTGATGTTTCCTTCCTGCATTTTGCTGACTGTTAACTCTAATCCCCTTAAAAAAGATTGGCAGTTTAGAGGCTGTAATCAGCCAAGAAAGTTTCCTATACTGTTATCCAAAACTCAGTGCCTCAGGTACAGAAGCAAACTTAGTAAATTTAGACACATAAGCAGGGCCTTTCTCTGTTTTTCCACCCTTGCTGTCCTATTCTGTCAGTCTTTTATCATCTTCATGAACAGTAAGATAAAGTATCAATATCAGAATGAGGGTGTTTTTTCAATAAATATGGGGAAAACACATGTTGTCTCTTGACAGCTTTTCCATCCTGCTTATCAACATCCCTTCTGTCTTTGAAGGCAGCTATTTTAGTCTTATAGTTTTGAAACTACTCTAAATATTTTCAACTTGTGTTTCCATTTTGTTGCATCTCTACCAGTGCTTGTCTGCTGTGGCTGCTAAGAATCTGAAAATTGTATTTAAGGAGAATTTCCATTAATGGTACAACTGCATGAATGTCAGACAGACTATAATCTCCAGTTGCATAAGCGTTAGTCAGTGAAGAGGAAATTGTCACTTCAGTGCAGAGTTTCTGATGCACTTCAGTGCATTTTCTGATCACTCAAATAGCTCCTGAAAGACCAGGTCTTAAAAATCTCAATAGTATCTACCTTATTTTTCCCAAGCAAGAAGGTATGGGAACTATCCAAAAACTGGGTTATGTATTTTACAATTATCTTACTGGTGTAAATTATCTGTAAAAGAATTTAAATGCTCTTGTAATTTAGGCAACATATTTGAGTAAATTTACAAGGATCAGTAAATCCAGTTTCAATGCTTCTATAAGACAGGTAATGCTGATTATCAGATCTGAGGGAAAGATTAACTGATTTGCAGTATCTGGCAAAGCCACAGGAGATTTTACTCTTCTGAGACTCAAAAGGATCTGGTTCAGCACAACTAGCCTAGACACAGGCAACAAATGCGTAAGCAAAAAGATCTAAGAACAACACATTTAAAGGTGACAGTATTTGATCTAAACTGCCACAGCAGAATATTAATAGAACAAAAATCTGTCTTAAGTGCCTTCAAGTTTCTTGGGCCTCATCCACACTCCCCTCAAGAACTTAGAAAAGATCAGTCACAATCCAAGGGTTCCAACAGGCATTGTCTATTTAGACCAAGTAAGGCCTCAGAAATGACAGCCAGCACTTCATATAAACAACATTTTTGGGCCTTCTGAATCTTTAAAAAAAGGCTGCTACTGGACTGAGGCACAATGATGCTGCCCATGCTAGTAATAATTTTGAAAATAACTTTTTCTTTCACGTTAAGTGTTCCTTTTACCTATTACATTGAACCTGGACACTACCTGGATTAACACCTGAAATTTAATAACTAAGCTGAAAAGTTCACCAGGGCAGTTCAATATGGTACTGGTTCATTATATTCTACAATTATTAAAGAAAAAATAAGAAATCTCAGTTAGAGGAATAGGAGCTTTTTACTAGTTTAGCCTGAAACTAAAGTTTTCCTATGCCTTATTTCCCTTTAATCCAGACACATGGCCTGGTACATATAACTCTTACTCTCTCCTAAGATTAGAATGTATCACTGGTTTCTGTTACAGAGAGAAACTTTACTTAATATTTTCCTGAGGCTTGAATGAAAGCAAGTAACTGCCTTTTGTGTTCTTCAGGTTTTTAAAAATTTGTATTCATGACCTATCAAATGGAAAGAAAAGCTGGTCGAGACCTGGTATTTTGGAAGAAGACGTGTGTGGACAGATTGCCATTGCAAGACCAGAACTTTATCTGACAAAACATAATGTTTTCCCAGTAATTTAGTAGTTTTTTCCCTCTAAATTCATTCACTTTTTTCAGGTCTCCCCAGAGTTCTTGATTCACTTTGTATGACATAGATGTCAATTCTTTTCTTCTCTTGTAAATGCTGAAGTCCATAGTGTCTGTCCTTACAACCAATCAGTAAGGAGAGATCTTCTAATGAACAGATCAATCATGTCATCAGACACCTAAAGTTAAAGTGGTGTCCACCCACTACAAGATACAGGCCAGCAGGAATTTTGACTAACTTCATTGTGATCCTTTGTGTTCATCTCCGTCCCAATGTTGAAAGTACGTTTTCCCCAATAATTAATCTATCAAGTGACCTAAATCATGACACACTGCATTTTTTGCATTGGTAATTATGGACCTTTGAAAAAAATTATCAAAGGTTATTCATAGCATCATAATAATAAATAAATGATTTCAGTTTGGAAGCTTCTTAATGGATTATAATGACCAGATAACTCATAGAACAGCTATAACAGTGCCAGAAGGACATAGAGCACCTCCTGATAGTACCTTAGCTTATGGTTTCTTCACACATCAGGCATGACTCATCATGGATGATCTATAGGTTTAGTTCATCATCTGCATATAAGTGAAATCTGTATAGCAGTAATGTGGAATTTAATTCATACTTTCACAATTCATTATTTCATTCCATTCCTTCTAGATAAAACTGCATATTTGAGAAAGAAACAGATAGTATTCCTTGGAAGTTCAAGGTTTTTTTATGTATCCAGTGATATTGGTAAAAGCAATGTCATAAAGCAGAAAAAAATATTAGGTGTTGAGAATCATTCTTCCTTTGAACGACTCCATAACAGTGGCCTTTCTTGTTGCACTGTGTCTGCATAATAAAAGGACTTGCAGGTATGATTAGAGACCAAGTATTCATGCCTTTTACTCTAAAGCATCAGTTTTAAGGCTCATGCTGAATCTTTACATTACTTTACGCTTCATATGGTAGAAGTACTATTCCCACAAATGAACCCAAAGATGTTATGCTTTTTCAAGACACACAGTTAATAGTTCATCTGTTTCTAAATGTCTGAAAAATGTACAACAGAAATCTTGCTTTATAGGCTTTTTTAGAGCATTACCTAGATAAGTAATACAAATATATTATTTTCCACTAACCTTCTGCCTACATCATGATCTTATGTAGTAACTGTTTCTTCTCCTACATATCCTGGGGTATATGGCTGTTACACAGTAACAAATGCTTATTATGTGACATATACTGAATTATTATTTTTCAGGTACCTTGGATTGGTGCATCAAGATACTGTTACATTATTTATTTAACAATGTGGCCAAGTCAAGCCTGCCAATGTATTGTAGAAATCCAGCAATGTTTCAATAGTCACTCAGAGAAACAAAATGACAATTTAAATCTTAGTAGCTGTTTTTTTGCTACAAATGTAAAATTATCTTTTCCCCAAAAGGTGAGAGAAGTATAATTGACATACATGCCAATACTAACCAAGAACTGTGCACATCCTCTCAAAAAAGAATCTATCTTCAAGACTGAATTTATAAATAAATAAAATAAAATAAAATAAGTACTTCTAAAATAAAACAAAATGGCTGGTTCCATTTTTCTTATTAAAAATATATTTTCTATTAAAAAATATTTTTACACAGCTATCCAGATGACCTTTCAGTTTCTCAATTAAGTCCATCACTGTATTTAAACATCAATGATTTTGAACTCAACATCAACAATAGTATATACTAGTATCCATTATTAAAAGACCCAAAGATTGCTTTAAAAATAATTGTAGGAGACAATTTCTTGGTATGACTACGAGGGTGGAGGTTCCCAGCATATGATTCTTTCTTTCTAAACTATTATGTTGTTGTTGTACGCTTGATTATATAATGATTAACTTGTATATTCATTTGAAAGGAAAATGGTTCTCTAAAATAATTTCTAACTATTTTAGAAAACCTGATATTAATGTGCCAAGATAGTGCATAAAAAAATTCCAGCTCCAAAACTGGGTCATTAAAACCAGAACACTTTAAAATTCTTGCAGTTTATAGCAGACTGAAATGCAGGTTGGAAGAAGCAGAAGACTAGTTATAAATCAAGTTTCAGTTCAGGTCAGAAAAGCCCTTTGAAAAACCAACAGCTCCTGTTTTTCATGCACTGGTAAAATCTATAGTGGCTGTTTTTTGAGTTTTATGTACAACCTCAGAACAACTTCTAGAGCCTTCTCCTACACTATTATCACACGGTGTTTGAAAAACTGAATTGTTTTGTTTAAAAGCTTTGTCGTAACTTAGTTAAAAGCGATTCCTGAAAAAAAACACCAACCAGATAAAAAAGTGATAAAATTTGAACACTTTTCAAGATAAAATCATCAGGTAATATAAATATTTTCACTTCATATACCAATGTGAGGTCAAAATAGTCTGTCTTGTCTGTCTAAAGCAAAGCAGCAGAAGCCAGTGCCTCTTGAGGTTCTTAAGGCTGATATGTCTCACACTGCCTTGCATTTATTGCTTTCATAAGTAAGACAAGAAAAGACGTGTTTCAGGAAGATAATCTACAACAGTTCTGTTTGTCTCAATCTTCTCTCAGTCTCCACAGGACCACCAAAGCAGTAGAAAATGCTATAGTGCAGCTGATTAAGAAGATGGGTCTGTTATCAAAGGATGCTTTTTCCACTTGTTTCACAAAGTAAAAAGTCCAGAAAACTAATGTTCAAAGCACTCAACTAGGAGTCAGTTTTAAGTAGTCCAGCTAAGAAGCTGGTCTTCTTAGAAGAACATAGTTTCTGTATCCAAAAAAAGGGACAAAAGTTTTAACAAACAAGTTTCCAACTTGATATTGGGGAAAAATTCATCCTGTGCATGGTTAAGCACAGGAATACCCATCCCTGAAAATATGCAGAATTTGCCTGGACAAGGCATCAAGAAACCTTATCTGATTTGGAAACTCATCCTACTTTGAACAGAAGGTTGGACTGAAGATCTCCGAAGGTCGCACTGAACCTACGTTAGCCTATGATTCTGTGCAATCACAGTATCATCTGGTTTCTTCTGAAGTAATTTTCCAATTTCAGAAAAATCTGGCTTACAGTTAAGAAATACAGACATTAGATACCCTAGAATTGGTTTCCATGGCATGCAGTCCCTGATAGTTGTTTCTTCTCCCAGCCCCCTCTGCCTACCCACAATTTTTGGCCCTCTGAAAAGTTATTTTTGTTTGTCTCTTGCTAGCCACATTCAGATTCAAACTTCAGCTCAAGTCTGAATCAATCATGTGACATACTACCTCCTACCCTGCTGACAGTCAAATAACAGCAGGTAGAGGATTTTGGAAAGCAAGATGAAGGAAGCCTATACCTTAGCCAAGGTATGTAGTTACTGGAAAATACTGCTTTGTAAATTCTGCAGACAGAACTGTGCACTTCTTTGTAAAGCATGTAAGCACGTAAAGCAAATGCCTGGAACTTTACAGTACTGAAAAGTACTTTCAAGTATTTTGTCTGTAAGCCATAAAGAAGAGAGAACAGTGTAATAGTTGCACCTTGAAATACCCCTGAGATGGAAAAATATAATGGATAGACATTTTTGTCTACAATCTCACTTTTCTTCCCAAGTACAAAATACAAAGAATATATAGTTCATCTCCTTTTAGAGTCTCTTAGAGTCACATAAATGGGGACATAGTGTAGTTGATGAATATTCTACTATAGGTAAGGAAGAAAAAATACATATAAGATGTCAGGGTTTTGGTTTTTGTTTGTATATGGTTTGTTCACTGGGGGTTTTTATATATTTCAAGTACTTCTCTTTCACATCACTGCTGCCGTTATTAATAGTATGGTAAGCTACTACCTCAGTAATACCCAGTCCAAAAAATTCAGATATACAGAATCAACTTCCTTAAGTCATGCTATTTTTGTTAGAAATAATAAACTTGGGGTTCTCAGTTTACATCTTGACTTTTCAGCCACTAATGTTACTCATCATCTTTTCCTGCTTTCCTTCAAAAACACAAAGAAGAGAATAGTAAAGTTTTCTAGTGAAAATAGTTTCTGACATAACTGTCTGAGCTTAACCAGAACCCAGGGTTCTGATGTGGAGTACAGTACAGCACAAAATACATTATTTTGTAATGGGCTAGATTTGTTGTTTGGATTATGTTACAAAGTATCTTCAATGGTTCAAACATGCATATGAGATCCCTGTCCTGAAAAGTTTACAATTTAATGTATAATGGAAGACTGTTGCAAATATGCACCTGCAGTGTTATTTGGTAGCTTGATTTTATACTTGTTTAGGTACTGACACATATAAGAGCTAAGTTTCATTTAACTGGAATGATTTGCGTGGATTTAAATGCTCTCCTGTTAAGTCAGCCATTTCAGCATCACAACTTTGTACTGGTGTACAAGACAGGACAACTGACTATCAAGAAAACTGAAATTAATTACCCTTCTATCATTTTCCAGGACTAGTAAAGTCCACAAAGTAAACTAGTTTAAAGCCAACTTATGCAGCTGAGCTTTACCTTCATATTTTATTTAGCACAAAGTAAAACAGTGGTGGCATTGTGTGGGTGCCTAATTCTTTGGAAACAGAACTAGAGGGCAAACCAATGCAGTAAATCCATCTATGGGTTGCGGGCCTTCTCATAGTGCTTACAAAATTTAATTTAAGAGACTTATTGAAGCACTCATCCTGAGATGCTTGCAAAGAAACCTCCTTCTGAAATAGGAGTTTGCTTTTTACAGTTTATTTTAATAAATTTGGTCAGACTGTGAAACTTGAGAAGCTTTCACTCAGACCTTCACACAAAAGATTTGAGATCCACAAGGCAGAGATGTCAAAACTGAGAGGGTGGATAAATTTTTATGTATTATACTGCATGTTCAGCAGCTTTTTCCTTCAATTGACAGAGTAATTATAGTAGGTATGAACAAAAAGTTATATATGGAACACATTTACAGCTTATTAATTTTTATTATAACATGTGTCTTTAATTTTGCATTACCTCCTCTGTCTGTTAATGGTTACTTTTGCTACACTGTAACTCAGCACTCTTGCTGTAACTGTTTCCATTCAGGACTGAGCACCTAGATGGTAGGGTGACAATGACCATATACGCTACAAGACCATTATTTTGGCAAGCAGAACACAAATAGTAGGCATATTTGAGAAAATGTCAATGCGGCTGTTCATTTGTTCAGCAGAGATACATAACTTCTATAAACCATAGTCTTTGTTACTTTTCAAGTAATATCAAAGAGCAGTTCAATCTGGGATTTTTGATATAAATAAACCTAGCAATCTACTACACCATCTATTTTTTGTAACTTTAAAGACCACCTTCCTCCAAATACTCTGCCCTGCCATTTAAGATACTAAGCCTGTTTGCTTCTATTAAAAATCAACCAACCAACCAACCAAACAAACAACCCCCCCACCAAAAAAAAACCCAAAAAAAAAAAAAAAAAAAAAAACAGAAAAACAAAAAAACCCCAAAAACCAATATTTTCTCCAGAGGTTTTTCAGCTTAATTCTTTGCAAGGTAGCTGTAGGGCCTGTGTACAGAAGCATTAAGAATTGCTTTAAAATGTGGATGCACTTTTAGTTTACAATGACCAACAAAGCCTAGATTCACTTCAGTTTTCTGTCTTACTGCCTCCCACATCAGACCTGGCTCAGTGCTGGTATCCTTGGCAGTGCAGTATTATCTGGCACTGAGGTTTGAGCTGATCACTCTAACTTTGCACCGTGGTGAGTCAGGGTCATCCCTCCGTACTGTAATCACAGGCAGTAGAGGCAAAAATACCAAATGAAGTGCAATAGGCACTGTTCAAATCATACAAGTATTACAGATAGGGTTTAATGTGCAATCAATGTAAAAATGTAATATTGAAAACACAAAGTTACAAGCTTGGTCAACTACACAAAGGTCAGAGCATCTTCAGAAGCATTTCCACACTACCCTTTCAATTGGATTACACAAGATTATTTAGAAATGCTTATGTATCATATTTCTCCATCTAAATCCAGAAGACATTTCTCCATACTATTATTTTTTGAGACATTTAATTGAGCACTCAAAATGATATGAAGTTATCTTGTTAACTACACCAAAATAGCAAAATGTTTCTAATTTGGACACAGGAGAGCTGAGCATATTGAGCTCTGAAAAATGCTGCTATTGGGTCATTTAGATCAATCTAAACCCTCAGGAGTATAATAATGTTTCCCCAGCACTCTTTCCCTCCCACACACAAATCAATTCCATGCCACCTACTTTTCTTTTTCCTTTCATATCTCTTGTATGGCCCTTGCATCCACCATTAGGTTTTCTAGACTGCTAAAAAAACACTTACTCATAAATTCCCTGGCAACAGCTGCTTCTCCTTCAGCACACAGCTCTCTCACACAAACTTGTGTTTGTGGCAGTGATGTCATGTTTGGCTGCATATTACTCAGGTCAAAGCTCCCAGGAGGCTGAGCAGCGGAGCCATTACCAGGATTCTGATAGTGCTGGTGGTTCCTTGTGATAAAATTCTTTCCTAAAAGCATGAAAAGATACTTTTGTTCAAAGAACAAGAAGTATCACTTAACACTGATGGTTTAATGCACAGAGAAGTTATGCTTTTTATTTTTCCTAATTTGTTACTTTGTATTTTCACTTAGCCTTATATCACCTAACACACGCAAGGGCAAATTTTCCTTTGCTCCTTTACCAACCCAATAGCTGCTGCTGTAAGATGACTGAGGCTCGTTTTTTGGGTTTTTAAAAAAAATCTGTATCTTCCTTGGCAAAATTACAACAGACATTGCAAAACTAACTTGAAAAGTAGCTTACTAAATGTATGTGTTTCATTGCTTGCCTCAAGGAAAACAGAAACATACCATATCACGTACTATCATAGCACAGCTTTCTCACTTGCTTTCAAGCATTCCTTCTGAATTCAGTTTAAAATTTAATACTCCATACGTGAAATAACACTAACATAAACCTTTCAAATCAGCTTATGGTTCAGCCATTAAGAAATCATTTGGATTCCCTTGAAAACACTCTTCTTCCATACAACTTTGGGTCCTTTCATGAACTATAGGTGAACAAGAGCTGTTTTAATCTTTACAGGTGGCTAATGGTTATTAAAGGCAGCAAGGAATTGCTTGAGCACAAGAATTGGACTAGTCATGTTGTTTTCCAAAGACTGTCTTCCTGAAATAGCAATCTACAAAATGAATGTGCACATCACACTTACTGTAACAACTGAATAAACTTTTCTTTTAAGCCACTTTGCCAGAATTTCAATGTGAAATACTTAACACCAACATTTGCTCTACAACTCAAATCTGTTCTTCAGCTGACATCTGCTTCTGAATCCTTGTTATTCTTGGTCATTTTTAACAAATATTATGACAAGTATCAGAAAGCACAGAGAAATTCTAAGCCATATAATCGTTTCTTCTGTTTTCCTGCATACAGACAGTCTAAAAGTACTGCTCATTTGCTTAACCACTTTTGTTTACTTTTCACTCAGGCTTGAATACACTAAATCTTACTATCTGCTAGCATGATCCTAGGAGAGACTGAAGACTCAGACTCAAAGAAGCTACGTACACTGAAATTTACTTAGTATTTAGATGACCAATTCTGAAATTGCAATCTCTACTGCATCTATTAAATACCTGCATTGGTCTGGGACTGCTTTACTTCATGGGCTCTTCTAGTTTTTTGTACTAACACCCCTAAGTAGCTAGAAGTCTGATGCTATATAAACACTGAAGCACCTTATAAATCTCAACCAAGCTAAAAAACTGGATCATTTCTTATGTTAGCCACCACAGAACCACAGCTCCTTCTCTTCTTGCCAAGGGGCCTTGATTTGGTAGAGGTTCCTAGGACACGCTTCCTAAACTGGGCTGTACAAACAGGTAGCTGCTTCATTGGTAGCTGCTTCTTTCTATTACAAGATGGCTAGGTATATATAGGCCGCATATATAATTTTCTTCCCACTTCTCCAAGCTCTTCTCACAGTAGCTCAATGAACACTGGGCCAAGGTATGGGAAGCTACAAGGGGAATGAGTGACGGGCATTAAAAATAATACTCGTCCAAAACTGCTCAAATTCCCAGGTCCCAGTCTTCTTTTTTAATAGTGCTCTGGGACACATGGAAAAAAAATCATTAATACGGAAAGAAAAAAATAAGTTTGGTTCTCTGAAAAGCAGAAACAACTTCTACTATATAATACACAGAGGCCCTAAGCATATTAGAAAGATAAAAGAGTGCCTGGGAATATCTCCAGGCAAGCAGTACAGAATAGTTCACATCCACACCAGCAAACTTTCCTCTGCTTTTGAGCAAGCTGGCTGCAGGCAAAGTATCTGTTGGAAAAAGCACTTGGAACAAGCTAACTCATGAACTGAGCTTGGAAACCATTTGAGGGTTGTCCAATGACCAGAACTGTACTCACAAAACAACAGTGCAGATTAATTATCTTCTGAAACAATTTAAGGCACTGTTAATGTCCTACATATCTGGCCATGTAGTATCTGAAGTGGAACTGAAACAGAGAACACTTTGACTTTCCCTCCATCAACTTCTCACCTAAGACTAATGGGTTAGGCAGTGGCTACTGTCATCTTAAATCACATATCACAAAAAAAACTTCCTTAAATACTCTTTTCCAGATGACCTGGACTGCTTGGGAAAAATGCTTGCTGATCTTCAGACTGACTTTTTGTTGTCAAGAATAGTTTTTGAATAAATAAATTTCTCTGTTCTAGAAGTTACAACGTTTATAATAAATTTTTTACAATACAAATAATTCAGAAGAACTAGTGAAATTTTCAAAGGCCTATCAAAAGTTTGGAAACTAAATCGAGATCTAAGTCACTTACACCTGGTATAAACTGAAGTTACTGAAGCAAGGAAAAATAAACTCATCATCTGGAAGCACTTAGCCTGTAGCAAATACCAGCAGAACACAGTAATTTGAATATCAAGTTAGTTCTTTTGAACTATTATCTTTAAATTTACTTTCAGTATGTTAAAAACTGAAATCCCAGCTCACATGAAGTGCAGTGTCTTATCAAATTAACAGAACCAATCCCAAAAGCCCAAAAGCTTTATGGATTCCAAGTACAACTGGCTGCCAAAAGGACTTGTGTATCCCTGACAATACATTGCTTATCAATATTAGAAGTTCTGAAGTTCTTAAGTTTGATAAGCAGTTCTGAAAAAATTGTTCAGTGTCATTTTGTCATATCAATGCACTTTGTTTCTTTTGACTACCTATTTCTAGAGAATTAAGTATCCCCCTAATTATTAGTGTTGCTTAGGCAATAGAATAAAAAATATTAAAACAGCTTACTTGAAACTTCACTTTATAGTAAATATTCTAACAAAAAGTGTTACTTTTTTTTTTTTTTTTTTTAAGATAGCAACCAAATAATTAGTAACTATTCCCTTCACACAACAAATTTATGGAAGAAGTGTACTTTTTGAGACTTTATGTACAAGTTCTGGCACTATTTACATTTCACTATCAAGATCAGAGATAACCATACACCCCAGAAAAAAAATCAGAAAGCAATAGAGGAATTTTGGGCTTTAAGTTCTTTAGAAATCACCTTCTGCTGCTTTCAGTTATGAACAACATTGGATTTTAAGTAGTACGTACCTAAAGGATTTCTTTTCTGTGTTGGCAACTCCAGGTCACTGGAAACTGACACTTCACCAACACTAAATTTTGACAATTCTGTCCCAAGATATGTAACCTGTAAAAAGAAATCTACATGGATAACTGATTGTCTTAATTAGTATTTTTTGTTGGTTTTTTTTTTTTTATGATAGGTGTAGAAACTTCATTTTTCTTTTAAAATTGAGTTTATGCACTTGTAAGCCTAACCTGCATCTGTCAAGATCAAGGAGAAATTATGCTAATTTGAATTCTAATTGAAAAAAAACCCCAAGCATAATACAGCCCATCTGTAATGCCCTTTAAACTCTGCCAGTGCTTTTACAACAGTCATGCATGACTCCCTGACATTTCAGTAAGTTTGCTTCTTTTTATTCAAACTACCTTTCAGCCTTCTCTATCTGTCTTAATAATTTTTAAAGCTACTCTTTCAAATCTCTTTTAGCTTACAGTGTGAGCATTCCACATTCTTTCAACATTCATGATGAGTTCATCACTATACAGCTATGTAGCTACAACACTTTCTTTGCTGCTCATTCATTAAAAGTGAGAAAATATTTAAAATTCAGGCTAGCACCCTCTTTTGCTTTAATAACAGTAAGGAGATCTAGATTAGTGAAACTTGTTACAGCCAATCATTATTGCTAACTTTGGGAATCACATCAGGCCTACCTTATTCCACACGTACTTCCATGTCACAGAAATATCACTTCCTAGTAGATCTTTAACCCACTGAACTGGATTCTGTAGTATTTGTCCTTTACTGGTTCTGATCTTGCCATTCTTCAAGAGTGTAGCTTTATGACTAAATTCCTAAAAAAAAAAAAAAAGGAATAATTTCAATTCATAAATTAACAAATATAATATCTTTGAAACATGAAAAATGCCAAATAACAATATAGCTGAAAAGGTGTGGCTAATTCTGTTTTTCTCTGGAAAAAAGTTAAGTCATCTATGCCACTATCAAAAACTGTATAAAATAAGATTATTTGTTCCACCAGAATAAGATGCTTTAGCCAATCAGAGGACAAATCTCCCTATGACTGTCTGTCAGAACTGTATTTGTATCTTTGTTCTTCTTACACATAACAAGGCTTTGAATAAATTAATGTGCAACAGTGAACTCAGGCACTCACATGAGGCAAATCTGTGCAACAAGAAACTGCTATACAAGGTACATATATCCAGAGTGCAGTTTCAGCAACCAGTCAAACATGAAACATATTTGCAAAAAAATTCACTTCTATCAAGGGATATAACTTACATGTTTTAGGAGGAACCTAACAGCCTTACCTTATGCAAAATTAAGTACAAATGAACTTATTGTTAATGCCTCTTTCATAACTTTAATACAGCCCAGTTCAGCAAACATTTACACCTCTCCAGAAGCACAAGTTATAGCTGTTTATAGCTGAGTAAGTAATGGTTTTGTCATATTGGCCTCAGTTGACTAACACAGCTAAATAACGCAACAATTAGCTCTTGATCAAATCTGTTACAACTTAGTAAGGTTACTTATCATTAATAAGGTTAAACAATCCAAGTAAGAGAATGATGCACCAGAAAATACTGCACCATCTCCTACCACATCCACTGGCTTGGGGCTGCTTTAAGAATTAAATTAAGACAATTAATCCAAATATTTCAATGAGCACTCAACTGAGTTTATAAGTTCACAGTTTCACAACTTAGGTCTACAGCATTCAACAACTGCATTCTGCCTGTCCAAAGCTAATCTTAAGTAATGACTATATACCAGCTGTATGTTGGTATATTGTATGTATGCTGTTATCAAATACATCTCTATAATGATAAAGAAGGGAAATTTACTGATCATCTCTTTGCAATGCAACAGACACTGGCTTCTAAATTTCGATTTCCATAGCACTGTCTTCCAAGACATAAATTAGTGTCATTTTCATCCTAGTAAAAATCACTGACTTTTCTACATGCCAAACACCAGTACTTGCAGCATTGGGTTACAATTCCTTAGGATCTACGTGCATCAAGCTGCTATCACAGACAACTTACAGTAGGAATACTGTAAGTCTTGAAAACTTACAGTAGGAATACTGAATTTTTCATCCTTCCACTTAGTCATCTTGCAGTCCAAAGGAATATTACATGTTCTTCAAAAAAAAGAAGCATGTCTCCGTATCAATCCTATGGCCTGATGCACACCCTTGTGACTTATACTACCCTATGTTCCAGAACATAAGACCACACAAAATGGCAGCTCTCAGCAGAAAAGCATTCCTGAGATTATAGGTGTAGGAAAAGGAGTTCTTTCTACATAACCAAACCGGTGAGTTGGCCGAAAAGAACTTTTCATACTTTTATCAATATGCTGCCCTGGAAATTAACTAGCTGCATTGGTTTTGCACAGCCTGGTTTATTGTAGTGGGGGAGTGGTGGGGGCGGGGGGGCGGAGTGGGTGGCACAGAGGTGAGTTCTGTGAGAAGCTGCCAGAAGCTTCCACCATGTCTGGCAGAACCAATCCCGGTGGCTCTGACGATGGACATGCTGCTGGCCAAGGCTGGACCAGTTAGAGATGTTGGTAATGTCTCTGTGATAACATATACAAGAAGAAAATCAAAGTGGACACAGTTTTTCCTTGCCAGAGAAGAGGAGGAGGTGAGAACGTGTGAGGGAAACAACACGGAGACTCCAAGGTCAGTGGAGAAGGAGGGCAGGAGGTGCTCCAGGCACTGGAGCCGAGATTCCTCTGCAGGCCGTGGTGAGAGCAGGGTGAAGCAGCTGTGCCTCTGCAGCCCATGGGGATCCACGGGGGATGCCGAGATCCACCCACAGCCCATGGGGGAGCTGCCCATGCTGGAGTGGGTGGATGCCTGGAGGAGGCTGTGGTCCAGTGGGAGACTCCATGGAGAGAGGGGGCCCTGCTTCCAGGCTGGAGCAGCCTGTCCTTGGAGGACTGCACCCCGTGGAAGAGTGACCACGCCACAGCAGTTTTGGGAGGACTGTCTGCCTGCCTGTGGGAGGGACTCAGTTGCAGCAGTTTTGGGAGGACTGCAGCTCATCAGACTGAAATGGGGAAGTTCACAGAGAACTGTGTCCTGTGGGAGGGACCCCACGGCCTCACAGGGGAAGGACTCCTCTCCTGAGCAGCAGAAGAAAACCTCAGATGATGAACTGACCAAAATCCCCACGCCCTGTCTCCCTGTGCTGTCAGTGAGTGGGAAGGAAGGAGGGATTGGGGGGAAAAGGTGTTTTTTAAGGGCTTGTTTTTACTTCTCACTATCCTCCTCTGATTTTGTTAGCAATAAATTCACTTTGCACATCTAAGCTGAGCCTGTTTTGCCCTTGGAGTGTTTTCACCTGGTCCTTATTTCAACTCGTGAAGCCCTCATTAAATTTTTCTCTCTCCTCTGCCCAGCTGGGGCAGAGGAGGGCAAGTAAGTGACTTTTGTGTGTGTCTGGCATTTGGCCAGTGTTAAACCATGACACTAGCTCACATCTGCGAATTCAGTCAATGATTTCCTCAAATGCTCAATACTAAGCCAGGCCCCTAAGCAGCTGTTGTGAAACTCTGCTCTTTATTTGGAGGGACAGGGAAATGCTTTTGTATTAAAAAAGAGGGGTTTCTCTTTTTTTTCAAATATGGTTCATACCATACTTTGTGCTTATAGAATCAGCAAACATGTAAGCAAGAAATTTTGCATGTACTCATGTCTATTACAGAACTACAAAATCCTTGATGTCACATTTTTTGACGGACTTGACAATTGTTTCCAAGAATGACATTAAGTCATAACAACGATTACATTGCTGCTCCTTCCAGTATAAAAATAACGTAGATTTTCAGGAAAATCAATGTAGATCAGCCAAAGATTCCACTCTGGTTCTAGCAATAAGAAATATTAGCAAACTGGTAATGCAAAGTTAAACACAAATTTTACTTATGCAATATTCTGGGTCTTAAAATTATGGGATGACAGAAGACTTCATCCATATAATTTTCCTTTTAAACTCATGAACAGTTATCTATAACCAATGAATAAAAATATACACTAGTAAGTGCTGAAGATGCAGATGAAACCATGAGAACTGCTGTTTCCCGTTTTAGTGTGTGGGATATTTTCATTATCTACTAATATTAATATTATTGCTATTATAATTTCTCAACAATTACCTGCAGTTTGAATTCTAAAACATTTTCTCCAGGCTTTATCCTTCCCAGTTCAAGCAGATCTATCAACTGATGCTTTTTCTTACTCTTCCATCCATATCTCACTTGATTTTGTTCCCATTCCTGATTACTGTAACTCTGTGAAGATTTCTCACTGATATTTGCTGGAGAGTCTGTATTTGAGGAAAGATTAGTAAGCATCAGGTTGGCATTAAATGAATTCTCACTACTCTGAAAGACCATTTGCTGCGAGGTATTAGAGAAGCTCTTTGTAGATACTAATAAAATTTCTTGCTGTGGCTGCTGTTGCTTCTGGAAAGCTTCTTTCTTATTCACATATCTGTGCAGATCCTCATGTGAAAGAAACTGCTTGCAGTCACTGGTTGTCTGATAGACATTCTTACTGACAATAGTGCTTTGGGGCTCTACAATATTTAATGTGTTGGTCATTGAAGTGGGATTTAAAGACCTATTTCTTTGTCCTACAATTGCTACACAATCAATGTCTTTTTGTTGTGAGCACTTTGTTTTAGCAGTGGAAATAGTAGGTTCTGAAGGCAATGTCATCACTTCTGCAGCATTTGGCAGCTTTGACATGCTGTCAAAGGCATATTCTCTTACTCTGTTTTCAGACGCCAAAGCATGATCAGAAGCCTCCTTGCTTGTAATTGCTTCTTTATTTGCTCCTGTCTCATCCAAGCAGATGTGTGGATGCTGGCTGCATTCCTGACCTGAAAATCTATTTTCTAAAGAGACATGTGCTTCTACTCTGTTTCCATTAGGCCTGCTGGCACCAAGCCCCATACTAAATGTTACTGTATTAGGACACATGATTTCATTAGCAGTTAAACTTCGTCTTGTATCGCTTTCGTGAAAAGTAACTAAGTTTGAGATTTGCATCTCTGATGATGAATTGAACATTTGCTTTGTTTTTCTGTAATTTTTTAATTTCTGCACTAATTTTTCCTGGTTTTGGGCAACAGTCAACAGGCTCTTTTGCCTAGAAGCAAGGTTAACTACTTGTTTCCTTAGCACACCTTTTTTAAATGATTCTACTGAAGCCCTATAGCAAATAAAAAATAAAGACACTGGAGTTACTGTAAATACAAAATTAAAGGGGTTAGTAGACATAACTCACAAAGAACAAGAAAATGTTTCAACATTTAAAATCTGCTGACACTTAAAATTTGAACAATATTTTTATCATGTATGAAGTTTAATGCTCAAATCACAGGTTTATGAACAACAAAGTGCAGAATCCCATAGTAGGATACAGAATTAAGATGCAGGTGGGAATCCCATAGAATTAGAATATTAATCATAAAAACTTCAGAAATAGCCTTGCCTATACCACTCCTTAATTCACAGGATTTATACTCCTATACCACCTTTAATTCAAAGAATCAAAACTCTGCCTGTAGTATCACCAAATGCTCTTTCAATACCACAAATCATAGTAGCACATTGAATCCCATGTCTCAACGGTCTACTTTGGAGCCTTTTGAAATGAGTTCAGGATGAGTTCCTGAAGGATGATACTATAAGGATTTTTTTATGGCGTACACAACAAAAGATTTCATAAAGCTACCACTGTAATAATGCCAAATGACCTTTAAGTAAAGAGGACAGAACAGTTTAGGATGTTGCCTGTGTAATCTGGGAATGCTGTACCTTTATCAGACCCTGCTCCCAGACTGAGCCTCCTTCCTGTGAGATGCCTTTCCCAGGGGACTTTACCTCCATTCTGCTGGAACGGAATTCATTATTTACCCCACTTTCTTTGGTACAAGAGCCATCAACTCAGCAAAACACTATTTTCTCCTAATTCCCCTTCATGAGACAAGTGGCATCACTACAACTCTAGCACCATTTTGGGAAGACAGAGAAGTAACATAAGTTGTGGGAAACAGAACTGCAGTATGGTTTGCTTTTAAGGAGACCCACTGCAGAGATGCCATGGCAGGTAACACCATAACACCGTAACACCATGGCAGGTAACACCACCACAGTCTCAAAAGAGGCTGCTGAGGGGATCAGGACAAAGGTACATTAAGACTAGATGGCTAAGAACAAGGACAGAAAAAACCCAGCTTGACCAGATTGTTGTCTGTACTGTGATACTGCTTGGTATCTCATGTGCTTGGAATACATGTACTAGCAACATATCAGCATACCGTCAATCACTGAGTAATCCATGACAGCTATGGGCTTTTACACAGGCCAGTGAGGCTTCCACACATTTTTCTAGCAGTTTTTGCTCTGGGAAGTTTTGTTGCTTTATTGCTATACAAGTACAGAAGAGGATGCAACTGAAGAGGTAACGACAGTGTGACTAAAATGACGAAGTAACCTACAGCCACTAACAAATATAATACTTATTTTCTGTTAATTTTTCTCAGGTAAAAGATATATCTTAGTACAGAAGATGCTAGTACCTATATTTAAGAACCGAAAAGGAACAATGTAAGTAGTATCTCTCTCTGTGCCAACTAACTGGAAGATGGAAAATGTGATGATGCCTCCTGATCTTCTATGGCTTGTGTGACAAAAGTTATAAGCCAATTAATTAAAAATAAGATGCTGACTATATAAATAATAAAAAGCAAATATAATGTGATTTGGAATATAGCTCATTACTACTGATGGATGGCTGTTACACTAGCTGCAGGATATCTGCAATACCCAGAAATATTTATCACTTCACTCTGGAACACAATCTCAATCTCAATACTAGAAAACAGATAAGTCACTATTTTGCCCACAAGGATGATTTTGAACTCTAACTCCTCATAAAATCCTTTTTTAAAAAAATTATGTATGTAATATGTGTATCTTACATTTTATAGCTGTCAAAATGGCTTGTGACAGAAATATTTAGTCTCTTTGCTCAACCAGCCTTTTTATTTTGCCATGGGACTACCTGAAAGCTTTACACTGCAGCTTTTACATGACCAACCAAAACCTGCCCACAAAAGCAAGAATGGAAACATCCTCATCAGCTGGCCTAGCAGCATCTGTTGAATAGGATGCTACACTGTTAGGTGAGCACTCACCACATGACCAATCTTGAGTCCTTCTCATAAGGAAGTAAAAAGGGGCCTTGTGAGAGCTAGAGTCATGAAGCTGCTAATTCGCACAGTCCATGCTTACACTAAGATGAGCAATCCTAGCTGACATTTTAATTGTTCTCACAAAAATTGAATGTCTGCAAGCTTGCTTCAAGCCATTTCTTTAAATGGCTCTCGTTGGCCATTGGCTGAACACGCCTAATCTAGGAGTGCTGAAGAAACAAATCAGAGTCAGGGACACTCCAAGTAGTGTCTTGAGTTGCTATTACTTTCCTCCATGATACTGCAAAATGAATGTAATCACTCAATATCCCCATTTCCTAATTTCTGCTTAGGTAGCATGGCTCCATGAAGGGAAAAGTCCTGCTTATCGAACCTAATTTTCTTTTAAAAAATGGTAAACCACCTAGCTGATCAAGGGAAGCCCGGTGATACAATCTTGGATTTCAGTAAAACTTTTGATACCCTCTCTCACAGGATCCTTCTGGACAAAATGTCCAAACACATCACATGATTAGTGAGCAACTGACTCACACGTCAGGCTCAGATGCTTCTAGTGAATGGGGTGACATCAGGCTGGTGACCTGCCACAGGGCTTGGTACTCTTCTATGTCTTTACATCTTCACTAATAACTTGGATGCAGAACTGGAAGGGATACTAGGCAAGTTTACTAACAATACAAAACTGGGAGGAGCTGTTGACTCCCTTGAGAGCACAGAGGGCCTTGCAGAGGGACCTCAAAAAATCAGAGGACTAGGCAATCACCAATCATGTAAAGTTCAATACGGAAAGGTGACGGATTCTGCACCTGGGATGGGGCAAGCCTGGATGTATGGACAGACTGGGGAATGAGAGGCTGGAGAGCAGCAACATGGAAAAGGATCTGGGGGTCCAAGCTGATGGCAAGTTGAACATGGTCAGCAATGCCCTGGCAGCCAGGAGGGTCAGACATGTCCTAGGGGGCATCAGCCAGGCAAGGGAGGGCACTGTCCTGCTCTGCACTGGGGCAGCCTCACCTCGAGTGCTGGGGACAGTTCTGGGTGCCACAACAGCCTAATGAAAAGCTAGAGAGTGTCCAAAGGAGCGCCATGAGGATGGTGAAGGGCCTTGAAGGGAAGCCATATGAGGAGCAGCTGAGGTCACCTGGTCTGTTCAGCCTGGAGGACGCTGAGGGGAGACCTCATTGCAGTCTACATCTTCTCGTGAGGGGAAGAGGAGGGGCAGGCACCGATCTCTTCTCTGTGGTGACCAGCGACAGCACCCAAGGGAATGGCCTCAATTTGTGTCAGGGAAGGTTTAGGTTGGATATCAGGAAAAGGTTCTTCACACAGGGAGTAGCTAGGCACTGGAACAGGCACTCCAGGGCAGTGGTCACAGCACCAAGCCTCTTGTGTTTGGACATTGCTCTCAGGCACAATGGGAGAGTGCCGTGCAGCACAGGAGCTAGACTAAGTGATCATTGTAAATCACTTCCAACTCAGCATATTCTGTGATTCTGTGTTTTTCCACACATTTTGTATTGTTCACTATCTAATTTCAATGCTCACTGTGAGCACAGCAACTGATTAGTATGCATTAGCTAAATCCTAAAGTTCTTCTTTCATTTAACTGAGGTAACTGAAGTCAATACTGATAATGCTTCCAAAAAATCTGAATGAAAACCACATAGATTTACTTTTATGCCATTATATGCTCCTAACAACTTCTATCACTACAACTGCAAAGAATAGCTTTCTATGAATACAATCCTTGTATTCTATTACCTGTATTTTTTAGCAAGGGTATCCCTCTCTGTCTTCTGGTTTGCAAGTATTTCATTCAAAGCACCTTGTATCTGAGACAGCCTTTGGATATACACATCTGTTCAATATTTTGAAATAATCAAAATTATGATGGCAATAAGAAGTAGGAAATATTTCATTAATAGCATTTTTAGTGTAGCAAATACACAGCCAAAGTATAAAGACACTGCTAGAGCAGTACCTTAAACTGTAATGCATGCTGGTAGCTCCTTACAATTGGAGCACTTTTAATGAAATTCTTATAGAAATAATTAAATACAAGTTTAACTTTAAAAATTTATCAGAAGTACTGGAAAATTTTGAAGTGCAAGTACCTTGTTTAGGAAATTGTTAAGAGAAAAAGGAATAAATTAAAGAACTGCCCTATGGATGATAAGCCATGAAAATCTTCAAGATCTTTGTGTTGCAAGTAGCTACATAACATGACAATTATACTGAAGCTACCTGCAGAAGTTACATAATCTTAACAAGCTGCCTAAAACTTTCATCTGAAGTACTACAAAATAGCTTAATGAACCTAGATTTTTCAAGTTGCATACAAAGGTAAAATCATATCAGTCCCAGTTTTACATAATTTCTAACTCATATCATAAAGTTAAATGATAAAGAAGAGCAATTATAAATTCTTCTTTATACACCCTATCTCTTAGACATATAACTTGAGGGCCAGAAGTCACAACCAGTGGATACCACTGGGGTAATTTGCTAAAATTGTAACCTAATTCCTGAAACTCTAAAAGTCAATACAAGCTTTACACAATCAGGAAAAATTAGAAATTACAATATTAAATTGGAATTCGTAAAATGTTTCCCCAAACCTTCTTCACAGTACCAACCAGTATTTGCCTACTTAGTAACATGTAAATATTGCTCTTATTAAGGCAGTTTAATAGAAATTTTGTATCTCTTATTTGTAGTAGATTTCACTGCATGGAAATACCTTGAGATTTTAGTCTACTTTCTTTTGTCTCACTTCAGTCTTGTGCCTCATCAATAGTAATGACTTTGACTTAGTTTAAGAGGTGCTACATTACTAATTCTTCGTCAGTAGTGGTAACAGATCACCATGTCAATTTTTCTCATACCCCTGAACAAGAGAGGTCTGATTACCCCTGAAAAGGAGACATCTGATAGATTTTGCTCATTCATGAAATTATACTGATGCCTGTGCACAGACGTCTGTCTGTTGTACCACCTACCTATTTGTCAAACACTTTTCAAGAAAACACCTATTTTAACTAACAGTCCATACCCCGTAAATTTGAGTTGGAAGCTATCCATATAATTCCATGTTTCACATTTATTTTTAAAGGGATAAATTTACTTGTAAATATCATTTGAAAGCTCCAGCCCGTATTTAGGAATATTAATTTTAAAACAAACCCTTTCTTTCTGTCAAGAAGCAAAACTGTTTCATGAGCATCAGATGCTCTAACTAATCAGATGCTCCAAATAATCAGATGCTGCCTAGGGCAGCTGGGGAGAGAGACCTTGGTCAAAGGCATTCTGGCAGCAAGCTATGCCTCTTGAAGCATCATGGCATGGATACAATAGACTTCAACAGCTACACAGCAGCAGCATCATGATCACCTGAGAAGTCACTGTCACTTAGTAAATTCTTGAGATTAATCTGAACTGAGATTTGATAGCCTAAGACAAATTACACCTCTGGGCATCATCTCAGAAACTGCCCATCATTCACACTGCCTGCTGTAAAGAATCCTCTTTTTTCCTCTCATAAATTACTTTAGGCTCCTGGAAGTTTAGCCACACCATAATGAAAATGCTGCATCTGCTACTTTACCTACAGACATAGCTGTTCTTGATCATGCAGGGGCTCATGTGCTCATAATTGAATAATGCTGCCAGAAGTATGCATTCTTACCTAATGATCCCTTTTTATATAATTAGGTTGACTTGAGACACATGCCTCCAAGTGACATGCCTTCCTTTTCTGTCATAATATTCATTCCTGTGCAACAGAAAGTACTTTGGGAAGTGCCCACACCTGATAAGTGTTATTAAAATCTTATTCTCTGAAGCTCTGTTTTCCAGAGGAGATTCAAATATACTATGTGCAATAATGTTTTAAAAAACAGTTATATTGCCAAAGATATTTACCCACCAAAAATAGGTGAAACACTTCAATTTATGTCTACCTGCATCTTTCAAAGTTCTCAACTCAAACAGCAACAGTTCTTCCTGCTTCTTTTCTGTATCCTGTATGGCGGCAACAGACTCCTGCTAACAAACACAGAAATTACCATAAGAAGTAGAGCCAAGTGCACCATACAAAACAGGCCATGACACATGGCCTGCAATTTAGGTGGACTCAAGTAATTCCAGGTGGGGGATTACTGTGTAAAGGCAACAGGGCACTGGTAGAACAGACGTACATAGTGCCAAGAACATGCTCTTCAAGTGGCTGTCACAGTCTGGGTTTGCTGTGGCATTCAAACTAGTCCATGCTCAGAGTCCTCTAGAAACCTCTGAGTGCACAGCAAAGATTGGACAGTGAATTTCACCATGACAGCATCATGTAGACAATGTAGACATAGGTTACAGACACCAGGAAAAGCTAAAAATTAGTGCAAAAACCTTTCTTGTTGTTCTGTGTTAACATAAACAGTATCTAAATGTCTTCATCATCATGATGACAATTCATTACTGTTTCAAAAAGAACCATTCTGGAAATTTGATTAAAAGCTTCAGATCTCATGACATTTTTTTCTATTATTATAAGCAATAAGAAATGTGTGCCAGTATTGACTACCATTTCCACAATAAATTTAAATACACAGGAATTATGAATAGAGAGAGGTGATAATAAACATATTCATATCTGTAAACCACAACTTATCTACTATAACTCTCTGCATGATGCTGTTTTTACATACATTTCAATGCATTTTTTATTTAAATTATATTTATATATTTTCCAGTCAGCATATGTCACTATGCAGTTGTACACCACAGAGTAGTTTAACAAAACTGTAATCTATACTTACCACACTGTATTTCTCATGTTGTGTCTCCAAAGCTGCATCATCATTTTTATAGCAGTCATAACAATGACGTTTTGATTTCCCCTCTCCACAATTAAGAAAAAATAAATAAAATTTAAAATTAGTTTGAAGGCGCACCATAGGCAGGATTATCTAATATAGGTTAAAAAGATGCAATGGCAGATCAACTAATGAAAAGTATCTTGTATATGCAAAAGAGGTCAAATTTAAGTAGCATAAAGAAATGAAAGCTACTGTTTTCAAAACTACTCATTTCTCTTCCTGTGAAGAGAAATATGGATAATAACAAAACTCTGAATATCCAAATATGTTCTTTTTACCTCATTCTCTCAGAAAAAACAAAACCTATCCACACATGCTATTTTCTTAAATAAATAGCATTCAATAGTTAACAGAATTAAAAGTATCAGCGTCATATTACTTGAATGTACGATTTTTCTCTAAGACTACAGGGTTATACTATGATATACATTACACATATACTATGATTTATATTACAAAACTAACATACCAGTAACTGCAACAGTTTGAACAGGAAGTACAGAGTCCATAGCACCATACGACTTCAACAGTTCTTTCATTTCTGCATCACAAGCCTTATTCAAAGCACTTTCTCCTGAACCATCCCTCTCATTGGGATTTGCTCCATGCTGCAGCAGAATCCTGGCTGCCTATTATGCATTTTTGTTATTTGTACGGTGGTAATTCTTGTTGTGGACATATTATACAACTACATGTGTTACATCTAACATACATAACAAATGATACAGGTTCTCTAGATACTCTAAAGAGTATATAAGATGCTCTACAATCATTATACTTGCAATCCAAATTAAATAAAACAAATAATTGGCTATTATCAACACATATTTCTATCTTACATTTTTCCATTAAAATACACAAACAACTCACAAATTTTCAAAAAACACGTAATTTTTACAGTAATAATTTTTGCGATTTTATGGTTATACAGATCAATTACAAAACACCACGTATCTAAATTAAAAGGAGCTTGTCAATTGCATTAAGATCAAAGTGCAGAATAGAAGTGCATTTCTTCCTTTAACATTGGTTTTGGTTTCATGGACTGATATTTTTTTTCCTAATTCCAAAAAACTTGTAAGTTTGCTTAATCGCAAAATGTGGAAATCAGATTAGTGGCATCAGTGGAATCATCTACCCCCTAAATTCAGATCATATGAAAGTACTGATGAGGTCAGACCTTGGATGGTGAAGGAATTTTCATACAAATGACTTCTCAGCTTTAGCATTTCTTCTTTTTCTTACACTTAGAGTGCAGTTAAGTAGGAAAATGCATTAAAACAGAATGCTGCCTCAAAGTTTAGGATGTTCTCTGTTGGTTTTGCCCCAAAGTACTGAATAATACACTTATACCTTTGCAAGAACCCTACTGATAGTTTGGCTCCAAGCCCGTGAAATCATCCCCTTTGTTTTAACCTTGCTCACAGAAAAAGATAAATGTGATGAAACATGAATTGTCCTGACAGAAGTAGAAGAAGTATGTTTGAGTCTATTTGGTGTCACCTTTACACTTCAGCTCCCCAGAACTCACTCTGTCAAAAGAAGATTTTAGTTATTTCTGTGCAGTGCTAGGCACCTCAAGTGAAGAAGAATGTGAAGGTCCTTGAATGTGTCCAGAGGAGGGCAACAAAGCTGGCGAAAGTTGCTGAGAGACATGTTCTGTGAGGAGCCACTAAAGACTTTCGGCTTGTCTAGTTTGGACAAAAGGAGACTTAGTAGCCTCACTGCTCTCTACACCTTCCTGAGCATGGAAACGGGGAGGGAGATACCCATCTTCTCCCCCTGGGATCCAGAGACAGATGAGTGGTAATGGGTCTAAGCTGTGCTAGAGGAGTTTGCTAGAGAGGTGGTCAATGTCCCAAGCCTGTCAATGTTTAAGGAACATTTTGATAATTGTTAATATGATTTAAATTCTGATTGGCTCCGAAGAGATCTGGCAGTTGGACTAGATGATCACTGTAGGTTCATTTTAACCAAAACAGTCTGTTTACAGAACCACAGAATGGTTTGGGTTGGAAGGGACCAGTTAATAAAAAATAGTTTATTTTTAAACAACAAGCTCAGAATCTGTTCTTTACAAAAATAGGTTTTTTACAATGAAGGTAGTGAGATACTGAAACAGACTGTCCACAGAAGTTGTGGTTACCCCATCTCAAGAAATGTTTGAAGTTCGGTAGGACAGGGCTTTGGGCAAGCTAAGCTAGTGAAAAAATGTCCCATCGATGACAGGGGCCGTTATGGCTATGTGCTACTCTCCTCTCCTGCTTAAGCCACAACCACCGGTGGCTGATACATGCATCCAGCCTACTCCAGACTTTGCAGGGGACAAAGGGCACTGTCAACAGTGACCCAGGCATCTTATTGGTATGCAAATATGACCATAAGTCAATCACTTTACTTCATAAACAGTGCACAGGCCAGGGCCCCTTGAGCTCTCTCACACAGTAATGGGCTGCACACCAGGACCTCCCTTTGAGTAGGGACACATCTCAGCATTACTCCTCGACGCAGAGAAATTCCTGTCACAACAGATTCTCCGTAACTGATGCTAAACTTTGAAATCTTAAGTGATAGAAAGGATTGATTGTGAACATAAACTGCTGACTGCTGACTGATTCTGGAATGAAGTCTGGATCTAGCCACCTGAGAAGGAGTTTAGAAAGCAAGGGGGTCTTTTCTGAATACCATGACTCAACAGAAGGTCCCTCCCTACAATTGCAACCCTGTTCTCTATGCAGTAAACAATAGAATTGTGTTAAACAACTGTCACATTTATCAGAGAACTTTGTTAACTCACTGTTTTATATCACTAAAACAAATTAATTCTTCTCTCTTAAGTGCGAAGTACATCACTCTCATCTGCAGTAGCACTGAACTATCAATAAATTGAGAATCTTCAACTCTAATACTGTTTTTAAGAAGCCCAAACCTGACAAAGAACCACAGGGAATTTCTGAATTTTTATGATTTGTCTGTTGTATTAAAGAAGTTAATTAACCGTACAATTTCAACTGTCACTATTGAAGAATATTTTTCTCTAACTTTTATTACTTTAAAGAATACTGGTTTATTTACTAAATGCAAACCTACACTAAAATTGTGTTTGTAACTTTAATGAAATGGGGATTTTGTTTTGCTCACCCTCTGCTGGAAATTTGTGTTAGGAAATCTTACATAAAAGAAAAATATACCTCCAAATAATTGCCAGAAACAGCATCATGTATTGGTAAAACACCACAGAAACTTCTGCTGTTAACATCAGCACCTGCTTTCAGTAATTCTAAGATCACATCAGCAAATCCTCCATTAGAGGCTTCATGAATCGCTGTCCAACCTAATAAAAGCAAGATAAAACAATATGCATCTGATCTGGAAAGTTCCACAAACGTCACTAATTAGTAACTCTACATTTTGCTGCATTTAAGATAAATCTTACACAAATAATCATCAGGAAAGGCCAAGATAACTGATTTTGTGTGCAATTCAGTTTACTTCAAAGAAAAGTTCATCCAATATTAAGCAGAAAAACAGTGCTTTCTTTTCTACAGCAGTAGAAAAATAATAGAAGAAACAAAACACTGGAGTAGAAAAACTCTAAAAACTTGGGAGCACAATATTAATAATCTGATTTCTAATACCAGTAGCATTTTATAATATCAAGTCTGCTGGATAGTATATAATAGTATCCATTTTAAGACTACGAAAACAGAAACATGCTATATATTTATATAGGAAAGGTAGGAAAAAGGAAAACTATCTTGTCATCTGTTTTTTTTCGTATTTTGCAGGGAAATAAGACCTGTCTGAATGTGCTTCACACATGCATATACATATACATATGCTCCACATATACATGGACATATACAACATAAGCTCCACCAAACTTTCAAGTTCACTTCTGTACACATCTCTGAAAACATGCTCTTCAGCAGAGTAAAAGACACCTCTGAGAAATAGTCTGCATTACCTCTATACTGACATGAAAGCTATGTACTCATTCGGTGTGCTTGTTTAATGACTTCCTTTCCTCCTCAAAATTTTAAGCCAAGAATCTGTAATTTTATTAAAATGATGCAAACTATATAAACATGTCTATACTACAGATTATGTAAAATTGTAGTATAAAACAAGCTTGTAAGGGAGCAATTTTTAAACCTGCATAGTCCTGTTCATTGACAGAAATTCCAGATGATATCAGAGTCTTCACCAAAGACACATCTCCTCTCTTAGCAGCAGTATGCAGCTGAGTTTCCCCTTTTGCATTTCTCCTAATTTTCGTCTTTCTCCCAGGTCTTGTCTTATAGGTTCCATGTACAATTATAGCTTCTTCCCTGGTGGATTCTAAATAGATATTGGGTGTTCATTAGAATTTTTTTTCACAAAGAATGCTGAGGTGTAAACAGAAAATTAAACTTCATAATTCAATTGAATTACTGTAAATGTGTGTCACACTGTTGCTTTAATTATTCAATAACATTAACTGACTATAGCAAGAAGTTAAAAGGTGCTGTGGTAGGTCCTGTACAACAGGTCAGATGACAAGCACATTCTCTACTTAAGAATTTCTAGTTAAAATCTAGATGATTCAACAAGGGTACAACAAATTATGAAGACACAAGAAAGGTAACAAAGTTGACATTTTATACTGTATAGAGGTAGAGAATATGTTAGGTTTCTCCATGTACTGCTTTCAAGTTACCAGGCTGCTAAATATACAAACTACACACATAAAAATATGTAAAATACTATTAAAAAATGTGGAAACTTTTTTTTGCACTACTCCTTATGAGTTCCTAATTCTGCATCAGGAAAAAGATAGGTGTGTGATTTACATATAGATATGCATATGCATGTGTGTTTATATATATACAGCTTGATGAACATATATATATACATACACAAAAGTTTTTTTACAGCTATGATGTGAAAAATTTCTGAAGATTACAAGTCTTTGAGTAATGTTTAGTGGCATAGATAATCTTCATTTAAACCTGTGCACAACTGGACCCATAACTGCAAATAAACTTGATTTATTTCTTACTGCTTCACAAAGCAAACAACATTCACTTCAATGATATCATGTGGTCATCAAAGAGGTTCTAATTCTGAAGCTTCAATAACAGATCTACCAATTTCTAAGAGATACAACAGAAAAAGGAGATTAACAAAATACTTATTATGTGTAAAGAGTAAGGACAACCCCCTCTTCAAACTGGTACCAAAGAGATAGGATATATAAATCCTCCAAAGCTCTTTCATCCATGCTAAATTTTTTTTAAACTCCTGTTCCTTTTATTACAATATCATACTTCCCAGATATTTTTTAAGAGTTTACCATATTCTTTCTCTGATTGCTTGAAAATATGTAATTTATTCACGGAACACAGAAGCTTATGGTTTTCAATGAGCATTCTGCAACTTTTATCCATGGGTTTTTTTTTTCCTTTTTATTCCTATGAATGATTAGTTGCTGCATCTTCCTCATCTCATCAAACAAGCTCTTTTCTAAAATATTTTCAGTCAGCATTATCCATTAGTATCCAACATCTTCTGTACTTGACACCTGCCTTTCTTCAGGCACCTCCTACCTTCTGGAAAATTGGCTTTTCCAATGTTTCATTCAAAGTAAACTACAGAGCTTGTCATACAAGGTTATTTGGAAGAACATGAAAGACAGACTGAAGTGATAGTAGAGACAGATATACAGAGAGGATATACCCATCTCGGTTTTAAATGAGCTCACTGTAGGCTGTTCAAACCTGTGAGAAAGCATTCAGGCAACCCTCTTTGCACTGACACTGCTTGGCCTACACTCTATTGGCAACAAGAAAAACTCAAGAGCCCCTTTTTTAAATAAAAACTTGAGATTCTAGAGCACACAAAGGCATCACATTATTAAAATACTCATCCAATCTAAGACCTACTTTACCATAAGATAATCTATTGTCTTTTGTCTAAATGCTTCTGAACTCCCAAAGCAATCATCCACTTTCTGATTCTTCCTTTTCTTCCCTTTTGACTCATGGGAGAATGTCCTAGGAATTTTTTAGAGACGTTGAAGAAAAAAAAGGGCACACAACAGCCCATTAAGCTAATGAACCTCGGCAATATTGGCTGCAAGTGAACAGAAATAATTGCAAAGTTTTCCAGTTAAATTGTCATGCACAACAGTTTGCTTCACGGCTATTAGGAAACATTTGCAAAAGCATGATGGGACATTGTTTTGTGACTTGCAAAATACTGGTTCACTGTGGGATGCATTGCCAGGTGGGTCACGAGAAGGAAAGATCCAGATCTTGGCAAATACAAAGTTCAGTCAGCACAGTACAAAGATAAAATGAAGAGATTACCGTAACTAGCAATCAGGTTGAATTAGGCTGACATACCTCAGCAACTTCAAGGACATTGTCCTTCAATACCTCCACATGGGTCTATGAGCAATTATTTCCACAGGTTGAACTATAAGAAAAGAAGCAAGCTCTTTGTACCTTCCTTCTGTATAAGCAGAATGGAAATGTTGGGAGCCTAGGAAGTGACTGACTTTAGATGTAAGTGACACTGTGTCACTTGTGAAGAAAATATTTTTATTCAATAATAGAATAATATAAGGAAGACCAGTGGGACATAGAAGCAATCAGATGGGATAAAAAGGCCAGTTAATGACAAAAAAGTGTAGGAGAGCAAAAAATCTGAAAATCTCACAAGTCAGAAAACATCATCCCATTTTTCACTTTATTTCTACAGCAATCTGAATGCCATTGTCCTGGACTCCAAACTTACTAAGGCCTTCAGCTGTATGAAGGGCTATATTTTCTTGCACCACCTCAGAAATGGCAACACTCTCCTGGTAATGAAGAGAATAATTAATTTTATCAAATAAAATATCACCTGAAGAACCTCTTATGAGGAAAAAAGTAGCTTGGGATATGCTATCCCAGAGAAGACCAAAATATAAGACACATGTTTGAAACAAAGCTTTTTAAAATCATAATGGCACAAATAGGAGGCAAAAAAGCTTTTAAGAGGGGAAGGATCCTATCAGAACTACAGGTTCTGGTTTTAGCAAGTCTTGAGTACCATGGTTCTCTGGTTCCAGAAAGAACCAAAGTACATACAGTGAGTGCCAGCTTTATGAAAAAATCTGTAAGTGAAAATATTTAGAGGTTAAGATGAGTTGGAGCAGGGCTCTATTGTGATCATAAGGCTACAAGATAAATGCAAATCTTAGACATGGGATGAAAATGCTAAACAAAAAACTGCATGTGCAGGCAGAAGAGAATACAACTACCGGAGGATGCTAGATCCTTATTCTCTTGGAAGTAGGTTTGTATCTATACTATAGCTAACTCAAAGGTACCAGTACCATCAGAGTCCATGCTGATTTGTGCCTGATGAGGCTATATTCTATATATTATCATACTCTATAAAATATAAGTTGATCTTTGTGTGCCAAATATATGGAGAGCCCTGTTCTTATAAGTTGATCTTTGCGTGCCGAATATATGGAGAGCCCTGTTCTTTGATCTGTGACATGTAAAACAGTTAACTAAAGATCAATCAAATGTTATTTTAAACTGCTGTTTATGTAACATACTTAAGTAAGGATAAGCTTGAAGTTCTCACTTATGATCCTGCATCCCCTCAACCACAATGCTGAAAGACTGATGAATGTAACATAAACAAAATGTGCATTCTGTAAAATGGAGCACACATATTTCTGGAACTATTTAGGTATTCACTAGAGTATTTGCTCAACATATATTTGTTATATATTTCTTGTCAAACCTTCCCTCACACATCTCAAAAATGTACACATTTCCTCATGTACATTTGGAAAAAAAAAAACCTCCACTGGTTTATAAAGTATTAACTCTTCACCTGACTTAGATGTTTGCTGTTCTGATGCTTGACTCAATAGTGATTGATTAGATGAAAGCTTCTTATTGCTGCTTCTGGAATATGAGGCTGCCTTTGCTTTTTGGCTTGTCTCCTGAGCATTTGCACATGCTGGTTCTGACTCCTCTGTCTGTAAGGAAGTCTATCAAAACAAAGGCAAAGAGAGTTTGAAACTCAGGGCTGGTCCATTAGTTTTATTTCCATTAACATCAGATTATACTTGATTTGTCAAGTTTTGCAAAAAATCATTCTGAAGGTGCTCTCATATCCGTATGTAGACTGCTGTCACTCAAACTACTACTGTTACTCCGCATGAGACTGTGTTGATCCCTGTTACATCCTGTTGTAACTTTGAAACAGACACATTGTGAGAAGAAGTCAAAGCAAATCGGTATTGACTGAGAATCAAGTGCTCTTAGACAGTTGTGAGAAATGGATTTGTAAAGGATTCTCAAAACCTGACTGAAAGATCACACAGTCTTGTACATCTATATGCAAACTCTGAGATAAGGTGTGATGACTTAGAAAGGCCATGGAATAGAGATGACATTGTCAAGAGAGATTGAATTAGAAACAAGTTTCAAACAACGGCCTTGCAGAAAGGCCAGATATTTTGGAGAATTAGAACTATGAAAGATGCATTGCAGCAACAACACGTGGGGTAAAATAATAGGTGATTTGTGTTAGAAATATTAGCAGCATTGTGTGGCAAAAGCCAATATGCTGAAAAGCATTTATAAGGTATTGTAACCAGGAAATAGGTTAGCTTCTGACAGAATGGCATACAGTCTTACATCTCTTGTCTCACCCTTCTACAAGACCGATAATGGAATTAAATCTTTTAAAACTCCTCTCAGTTGCCCCGTCTCTGAAGGGCTGAGATTTTCCACCAAACAGTCTGAGAATGTTATGCACACACTTTGTCTCCACAAACCATGGATGTGAGATAACACAAAACGGTG
The DNA here is from genome assembly GCF_017590135.1 of Pyrgilauda ruficollis. Classification (NCBI taxonomy): domain Eukaryota; kingdom Metazoa; phylum Chordata; class Aves; order Passeriformes; family Passeridae; genus Pyrgilauda; species Pyrgilauda ruficollis. Next base: position 1,273,463 of record NW_024529266.1, on the reverse strand, counting down.
ATCTCCTCCCTTTTACAAAGAAGTTGCTCAGCTTCCAGTAGTGCTGCCCTTTTACTCTGCAAATGAATTTTCACTGTACCATTACTGAATCACACTCCTCTTGCAATACCACCTGATAGCTCAGTTTCCCTACAACATTAAGTTGTAGGGATGCGGCAATTATGAACAGACTCAGCAATAGTCTGGCCCATTTCATTAGGTCCATCATGAGAAAAATATGCTTTCCGTACAGTTCTTTGGATTGTAAGAGGAACTATACTTGAGTCCGTATGACATGAGATGTTATTTCTGAATAATAAATACTTCTGAAAAAGTTTTACTCTTCGTTGTAGCCTCTGCGATAAGAATAGCCTTTTTTGATCTTCTTGTTTTATTTTTTAATTTTTCTGCCTTCAGAGAAAAGTTCCTAAGAACCTTATTACTGTGTTTTCCACCAAATTTGTTTTTCTGCTTTTTTCATGTTTAGGCAAAATTTCCTTTGATGCTCCAGTATTATCATGTTGAAGTACACTTGCATTTGATTCTATTTCCAAAACAGGCCATATAATTAACTTCATTTTCTGATAAATTCCTTTATTATATACTAAAAGAAAACTGTGCTGTTATGAAATTAATCAATTTCCTCTGTGCTGCTTTTTTGAAGTACCAAGAAATTGAGGAACTAACGTGTATAATAATGTAAAAATTCATGGGCAAAATACAACAAAAATATTGCTGAAGTGCTTTAAACTCTTATTTATTTTTGAAAATTGAATTAGTGTGAATTAATGACCTGTCTTTAAAACTGCCTTGCTTCTGTGGTCAGAAACCAGAGCTCTAGTTTCACATTTCTGAAAGCCTGTCTGCAATTATTCTAGAAAATTATAAAGAAGGGTAAATAACACATCAAAACCTCACAGAATTAACTCATGGTAATCTCAAGCTGGGCCAAAGGCCAGTGACTATCTAGCATTATCCTTCTGATTACTTTATATCTGGAGACAGAATCAGAACACACACTGCAACATTTGACACAACTACTGAAATGACCAGTTACAAATCTACAGTAATAGGTTTACATAATTGAATGTTTACAGCACCATCCTTCTCAATCACTTTATGTTTTAAAGCGTAATCTAAGACTATATACCATGGATGATGTTATACAGTAACATTTCAAAGGATGCATAGACTGCATAACTGTGAGTAACAAGGACAGTTATCATCACCACATAAAACTTCAAAAGCTCCAAAAGATGTATCTACATCCTACATTTCAGACATTATCTGTTATCATTGTTAAAAGGAAGAAAACAAAGAGAGAAAATGCAGCTCTTAATGGTAAAAGCTGTTGCACTATATGCAAACACTGACCCAAGTGACTGATCACAGTGTCTTGTCTTCACAAGACGCACCAGCTCCCTCATCCTGCTGAGACCTCACAGCACAGTTGTGCAATCCCTGTGCAAGACAGTGTATTCCCAACCCTTTTCTCTCAAAACCCAGCACAACGTAGTCTACAGAGGCAAGACATAACTATCCTACTGCTTCAAGCCAGGCAAAAAATGGCAGTTTCAGTAAGGTTTCTGCAAGTAAAAACAGGCACTGACGTACCACGCTTCCTGTAATTACCTCTGCAGCACTTGCAAAAACAGCACGAACCACCATCCATGAGACACCTGCCTCTGTTTTGCATCCTTATGAGGCTGTACCTTATCCCAAGTACTAGTAAGGATGAACTTAAACACTGAGACTATCACTATCAGTCCTTGCTGGACATATCTAGTACATTGTGTGCTGGAATTGAAACATACTTCAGAAACAGTCATCTGCTTTAGTTTACTGAAGACTGTCAGCAAACTCTTAACAATTTATGATCTAATCAGATTTCTTTGTAAAGATATACCTGGTGCTGGTTTGTATCTTCTACACCCTGAGTTTTTAACATGTTCTTTGAATCACCTCTACCTGAAATGCAAATGAAAGACAGAAAGAAACCAGAATTGAAGAGACCATAATTTACTTTACATATATACCACCTTATGTCTACAATATTGCACATAACATTACTTACAATATTTAGCTTTCAAGAAAAATTACCAAGCTATAAGGGTTTTATTGGAATCTAAAACATACCAAGATACAAAATATTTATCAAATTTTGGACTCTAATCTTTGTTGCAAATAGCACCTTGTTCAAATAATGTTTCAAATTTTCTTCATGGATAGTGTCCTGAGCAATTCTTTGTGAAACTTAGCGCAACCCCTGGCTCCTCTCTGTAAGAATTTAAGGGTGCTTCAGGAGACCCAAAGAATCTCAGAGCAGCAGGCTGAGAGCCCTCACTAGCACCCCATCTATCTAATCTTCATGTCACCTGACAGCATCTCAGGGGCAAGTCTGATATTATCTCAGTCTCTCTTCAAGTCTAGTTTTGAACTCTATCAATAAGCCCTGCTAACTTATGAGCAAAGACCCTCTTCCTTCTCTGAGAAAGGTGAATGCCATCTGACAACAGAAGGCCCAGGTGTCCCTTTACTGGTGTCCAGACTGTCCCTTTACTGAAAAACCCAGAATTGTGACAGTGACGTTAGCTACAGAGTCATGCATTAATAGATGGGATTTGTCTGCTTTTTCCCATGTCCCTGCTCACAACTGGAAGAAGAGAGGAAAAAATTGCCTGTCTGAAGTCTCTTGATTATCCCTGAACTACATGTTACAGCTTTATTGCCACCCATGTGGAAAAGCAGGAATGGATAATAGTCTGAGAGATTGGGACTCATTCTGACTTACACATATTACTGACCACACTGGCCCATGCGTGTCCATGGTCTTAATCCTAGCTGTAATCAAGGCTTACCTTGTACCTGCTTCTGATCAAACAGCCTCCTCCAAACTTTCTTCACAATTTCACAAGTTCCCAAAAATGAACAAGACCCAACTCCCTCTTTAGCCAGTTGCTAGCTCTAATCCAATTTTTTCCTTACAAACTCACTAGCTGTTACCTACAGTAATATTTTCCTGTAGCCAGCCCTAACAGCAATTAAGGTTTGGCAACCCCTAAGTTCTAGATCTAATAGTAGTTTCCCATTTTTTCTCTTATGGATCCTTCAAAATTCAGACTTCATGCCACCTTAAAAGCAAATTTTATCTCTACCTCTAAACCATATCTCATCCATCAGCAAGTCAAGCAATGCTGCATCTTCCATTTAGATACATAGCTATTGTGTTCCACAACCTCATTTCAAATTTAAAGGTAAATCCAGCCCAAGAAAGAGCCGGATATTTACACTTTGTCAATATACAGCAACTGTGGAGGGCAAGGAGTGCTCACTGTTAATTCAAGGCATCAGACAATGAAGGCCATAGAGGTACTAACAGTAATTAAGGAAATACAATTCAACAGATGTTCTAAATTTCTCCATTTAGCAGTGATGATATGTCAGAGTAATTCTTTCCTACCTGCTACTGAATATCTTCTGGATTTTGCCATGTAACTTTTAAGAAGTTTCATCATAGATGGGTCAGAAGCTTCTTCTAATGCACACCTTCCCATCTGATTTTTTAATAAGGGATCAGCTCCATACCAAAGTAATAAGTTTGCCACCTAGAAAAATAAGCTTTTCAGATAATTTATTTTCTGACAGTATTTTTCAGAATCCTTGTACAGGCTTCTATCTCTTACACTTGACAACATGAGCAACTAAAATCAAATCTCTCTTTATTTCAGTTCATACACACCAAGCATTCCCCTAGATGCACCATTGTCCTATAGTCCTATTATTTTTATAAATTGTTTCAGTTATCAACCTGATGCCATTGAAACAAGGTCTCTCAAAATACAGGGTAGGATTCATCCTCACACAGCTCTTAATTGGCAGAAAATAATAGGTGATTTTAGGGTTTGAGTCAATTTATCCATTTAGGATATCAGCTTTAAGAGAAAATAAACTGTGCTCTAGATGTGTCTATTGTGACTCCTGTGACTGCAAGGGAAGTTTTGACAGCTATTTCTGATGTACAATATGTATCTGCTCAAACGAAACACATTCAGATGGTCTTGCTAACAACACTATGATTTTTGTACAAATATAAAGCCTGAATCTATTGTTACTCAAGAAATTGCCACTAGCAAAATGTTCCACCGACCTTTGCAAAATACTTTTTTAGACATGGGAAATTTACAGTCTGATTACTTCATTTCTATGGGTAACTGAAATATTTTTCCAGCATTAGTGTGATTTTACTTGTACCTCTATATTTATTTTTCCAGCATCTGTTATAATTTCAGACTGAACTTGACTCACATTCTTCACCTGCCTGTTCAAGTCTCTCATTACTTCTAACCAGATTGCTAATGAGAAAATTGTTAATGAAGTTTTCCTAACTCATACATTCTCCTAACAAGAGAGGAAAATAAAAAGGGTTCAGCTGGCATCAAAAGCCCTTTTTGGTTTCACAAGTTGTCCCAAGTCTTTAGATGTTTTCAACCAGTAACACTGAGAACACTTCTTCCATAACAGGATCATTGAGAGCATCACCACATGGGTGCTCTCCCCTTTAACCTGACCACTAGAAAATCTTTTCTAAGCTTACCATTTTTTCTGAAATAAATTGATTTTGCATATTGCAAGTACAGAAAATTATGAAGTAGTCAAAAATTGTGTTTCCAATCTACAGTAATAACATCACACAGAGAAAGTAGCTTTGAAAAACACAGTTACAAATACAATGTTACTGACAGTCATATTACTGAATCACTATCGCTATTTTGTTGCTAGTCAAAAACCAACAAAATAAAATGTGACAGACCACTACAGTGAACTGAGTAAACAGAGCAATGAGTAAATACAGCACCACCATGAAGTACCATTCTTTCTGGATATACCAGCTTGCACAACTTGAACTCAGCTCTGTGCTGAATGATCATGGTATGCCTCAAGTGACATAGCTGAGATCAGTGTTCTTCCAATATCCAAATTGCTGGCCCCTAAGTATTACTTGCAGAAATGCAGAGTCCTTCATCCACAACCATGGGTATCTTAGGTACAGCCACAAAAATCAGAAATATTTCATGAACCTGGAACGGTCTGTGATGTACAAGCTGCAATTTATTCTTGGGGCCCTCAAGTCTCAGAAAAACTTATTAACCAGAAGTCCACCTTTCCTCTTGGCTCCAGAGAGACTTTTCCAGGAGAAACAAAGTTTCATCTCAGTTGTGAAAAAGACCAAATGTTCAGGAACAAAACTTACCAGGCACTCCCCAAAAAACCCTTTTAAATCTGGAAATCAGTAAGAATTAGGCAGCATATATGCAGATCTATAGAAAAAACTGCCAGCAGATAAAAGGGACACACAGAACTCCTACACAAATTTGGGCCACTCTAGAAACATGCACAGACAGGTGGAGGTGACCACTACTAGACTGAAAGAGAGTCTGCAATTCAGACACAGGCTTATGAAAACATTGCATTTGGCAAGAAATTTTACCATTAAACCAAACTGACTATTCAGTTAGTGTTCAGTTTAAGACCCTACAAAATATAAGGCTGTTTTCATAATCCTCTGTGTTCTGTGTTAACACATGGGTGTGCATGACTGCGATGACCTGCCATATATCCATGATGCCTAAATAAAGAAAAAAATGTCATTAATAGTCCAGAAGACTGCTCAAATCAGAAGTTACTCTGCAGGGTGATTACAAAATCAGTGAATGAAGTAGTATTAAACAGTAGCAATCTACTCCTCAGTAGTACAACCATTGTCTGAAACAGTTAGAAAAAATTTCTCCTTTTGGACAAATCTAGTTAAGCATGGAGTGGTTTGAATAGAAACCAGGCAGAGAGGACTTGCAAGCTCCTCAATTTACCTATAATCTAAAAAGACCAGCCCCGTACAATAACATGTGACCTTCTGGACTCAACAACAATAACTTCTATTCCTAAATCATACTTTGTGTTCAATTCAGAATATACCTCATAATGGCCTTCCTTAACTGCATCTTGCAAGGGTGTTATTTGCTCCTTTTGTGTAGCATTAACATCAGCTCCTGCTTTCAAAAGCAGATTTGCTATCCCATAAAAGCCTTCCACACTTGCTATATGTAGCGCAGTCAAGCCTACAAAAAAAACATGTATATCACCTTTGGTTGAAAAAAAAATCCAGAAATTTATGTCATTTTTAGGTTGTCTCTGATGAAGACTTCACAGAGTATATTGAAATGGTAAAAACTGATGCATTCCAGTAAGATGTATGAAGAAATGTTTATGAGAACATCACGAGGGTTGGGAGATCTCATGCTTTTGGCAAAATTTGCACCAACTGAGGAAGTAGATGCTGCTGTAACAACATTCGTTTTTGATTTGATAGTTCTGTTATGAAAGGAGAGAATAAAAATTATTCATCCCATATTTTAGTAACTTCTCCTGGAATAAAACATATACACTATTTTAAGGACAAGGTAATTTTTCACTGCACTCTTTTATTTACATGGCTATGCTGAAGAGGGTAAGTAAGAAAGAAGTGACAAAATAAAGACATTAATTATGTATTACCAAATAAAAATGTTTGTAAGGCCATCCAATAATTGTTTGAGTCTTCAAATAAATGAAAAATCCCTAGTAAAATTTCATATTCACACTCAGGTATATGGAAAAAGCCCAAGATATCACATGAATTCCACTCTCTGAAGGAGCTGTTTAGGAAAAATACAGAATGTAAGTCTTTCAACTGGATTTGGTATAACCATACATCAGGTCCTTAAACATGAAGGATGAAAGACATAAGGGAAACACACAGAGGATTTTCCACTTCCTAACTTCCAGCTCTGAAACTAACATGCCCTTCAGAAGATCACTTTGATGGGTAGTCTTAATCTTCAACAATTTTCCATTATAAGAAGTTTGTCAGAGCCTAATTCACATACTAAATATGTGTATTAATAAAGCTTAGTAAGGTTGTTTCAGTCCCATTAAGCAAAATTATCTTAATTTCAACTAGAGAGAAACTCTCGAGGCTCCTTTATACACAACCCAACCCTGAATATTGTATATTCCTAGTAACCAAGTTTGTTATGAAATCTATTAAAGAGATAATAAAAATTTGCATTTAGGGGAATGTAAAAGTGTCAGTAAAAAGTGTCCTCTACCTGATCTAATAATAAGTCCTGGAAAAACTGAACTTGCCACACATTCAATTAATAATCACTAGAGATTAGCAACATGAGTCTGCAAGGACACTGTGCATGCTCCAAATCAAGAAGAAACACAAGTTTCAGCGTAATGGTTTCTCAGATCCCTCAGGACACTGTGAGTCAAGACTCAAACTTAGAGCACAAGACAGTATCTCTAATATGCTGGCCATATCCTACATGCTGATGTCCAGGAAATAAAATGGAGGGAAAAAAACCCCAAAACAAAAGAAATAACAGAAGATCCAAAAACTCTGTAAGGTTTGCAAGCAGACTACCATAGCATAGAAATAAGGAAAAAATACTAGAATAAAATATGGATAATCACTGGGGAGAAGCTTTAAAGAAGAACAAAGAGGAAGAATATAATATTCGGAACAATGACCCCAAGAAACGAAGATCAAAGTGCATGCCAAAATGACACATGACTGTTAAGTCTTTCTGATTACACCTGCCTCACTGAAAACAAAAGAAACAAAAGAAGCAGAGCCAGGTCAACCTCTTACCTCTTCAAGAAGTACAACTAAAAGATATTTTGTGCAGCTCTGCTCCTTTTGCACCGAAAGAACCAGCAGCCAGAGTCTGGGGAATGAAAAAATGGTGGCCTAGCAAAATACACAAAGGCAGAAAAAGGAAGCAGCTGTGACCCCAAAATCTAGAACCACTGCACTTCAGTACACTTGCCTACTGCGGCTGCAGCTGAATCGACACTGACAGCACTTCTCAGCTGTCAACACAGGGCTTTGAACCCCATCAACAAAATATTTTCTCTTCTGCTTCCAGCACATGTTAGTATATATTACAAGTCACTTTGTTAGCTCAAATGCCTCTGCTGTAGAAGTCTGAGATTTGCTGCTGACCCAATCTATCTCTCAATATACTGCAGAAGACAGAGAATTTCAACCTTAATTCTGGTCCTTTATATGCCTGTGTTATGCAATAGCCTATAACTGCAGAATATTTTTTTTTCTTTCCCACAGGACAATTGTGAAATCCTAGCTGCTAGCACAATATGGAAAGACTGTAAGAATGATTTTTTTCTAGAAGAGCTAGCTGTCTGAAACAATTTTCTTTTTCTGTTACAGAAATTTTTCAGAGACTAACGGATGAGACAGGGAAGTGTATATTAGCAACAGTCTTATATTTGAAACAACCTAGTAATAATTAAGGTGTAGTGAAGTCTTTGACACAGAGTAATACCCACAAAACTGAATAAGGCAAATTGCTTGAACCAAAACATTAACAGATGGCTGCTCTTTATCAAGATTTTTTTTCCCTGCCCAAGACAAAGAAAAAATGGAAAACACCAAGTAATCACAACTTCAAAAATTCAAAGCCGTGCTCAACTTCTCTCAAGATGTAAAGGGTGAAATCGAAGTTCCTAAAAAATTTAACAGGAAAATTTATATCTTGACGTCTCAAGTTGGCCCCTGAAATGAACAAAACATACCCCCCAACTTTAAGACCTATGAAGGTGATTATTGAATCAGCTGTATTTAATGACTGCTTTGTGATCAGCATGCATGGAATCATTGAACTAAGGCATGTAAACCTAATTTCATCACTTTGTAACTTTCTCAAGTGCTTAACTTCTCCATCAAAATTTCCTTTTCTTGTATACTTTTATAACTAGATGTACATGTTTTCCCATGAACAAGTACTAACTTAAACCAATAAAAATTTAATAATCAGTTGACCAGTTACAACCTACAGTCTTGTACACTGTACAAACTCATGCTTTTATTAGTTATAGGCAGGTACTTGTACTGAAAAGACAATTTTAGTACAATTGCAACTTACCAGCATAATCCTGAGCATTTACATTTCCACCAGCTTTTATTATCCTATGCACAAGGTTTATGTCTTGGTGAGTAACAGCTCTATGTAGTAAGTTCTCACCATACACATTCCTCCTGTTGATTGTTGAAAGTGAAAGGGGGCAAGTTGGATTTACAGAATTCCTACCAAAGGCTTCTCGTCCTGAAAAATAATGTAAAAGATCTGTCGCACAGAGAAGTATCTTTTCAATGTTCAATCAATCTAGTAAAAATGAAAATCTCAAAAAAAAATCACAAATTGAATAATAAGGCCATTTAATAAAAGATGTCATAGTGAATTTCATAACAGAACTCCAACTGAAATTAAACACAAAGAAATAAGAGTATGTAGAAGTGTTTTAACTTCAGACTTTTTCTTTTCTGATGACATTTTTGCAAGGTGCGTTTCTTCCCAATGGATAATAAAATCACTATTCTGCATTCAAACCATAATAAGGTGACCATTTCAATAACTAGTAAGTTATTGAATAATTTAACTTTTCTTAGAAGTAAAATTTATCCACCATTCTTTTTTACTCATTATCTTTTAAAGCCTCTGCTTTGTGAGCAAGTATTTACACTAGGATTGAGATTAGCTCCCTCAGGTTATCTTTTCTCATTACTTCACAACCAGCTCAGTCATTTCTGCAATGAATGAAAGGTGAATATGAGTTCTAAATGTAAAAAGTAAAATTTAAAAGAGACTGCTTTTAATGCTTAGTATTTAACAAAACAAACACTATCTCCCATTATGCAGTCATCACACTTTTCAGCTTGGCTTAAATTATTTCCAATACACAGATGAGCTGCTCTGTACTTCACCAGCACTGCCATTCCAACATCCCTTAAAACCATGGGAAAGAGCACCCTGGCTACTGCCTCTGATGAAAAACAAGGAGGGAAGAAAGAAGGGAAGAAAGACCAGGAGAATCGTTTGAAGATAAACATAGTGCAGGTCTAGGCCATTAATTCATCTACTTATAAAAACTCCTAGGACTATATACATTGCTCCTCTCCACAAGCTGTAGCAGGGGTGCCTCACAGGTCCTAAAACTGCACCCAGGTGCCAGTGATGCCTTAAAGAACCTAGAAATGAAAAAACACACTTTCAAGGCAATATTAATATAGGAGATAATATAAAAGCTGGTCTTTATTGGAGGCCTCCAGGCGCAGATATGGAAAATGCACATCCCCACACAGGGTGAATACAGTTTTATAAGTTTAGCAAATTAACATAACTGACAAAAATCCTCAATTAGAGATGTAACTGGTGAGATAACTCCCCCGCAGTTCAACCCTCTTCTGAATCCTCCCACCTCAGATAGGAACTAAACTTTGTTTATGAAAATGTGTCTCAAAGAGCTGGTTTCAACCTTGGCTCCCAGAAAGAACCAAGACAGGACAGAGGCTTACAACCTCCAGCCTGGAGCCTTTGGAATGTGTTTTGTCTTTCTGCCTATCATGGTAGGGAAAAGGTAGGGAAAAGTAATGGGACTAACTACGAATACAGTAACGGGCTGCAGAGCTACATATATATGTGTAAAGAACATAGAGAATACACAAAAGCAAAAAAGGCAAAAATCAATTTGGCATCACCAGAAATAGACCTTAAAACCCACAGTTCTTCTAGAGCTGTAACTCACACAGCCTGATGTTTTGTGCACTGTGATACACTGTGAGCTTGGACTAATTCCAAACATTCTTAAATTCTTGACTCTGAGTAGATTTTTAGAATCTAATAGATAGGGGTTTCCCTCAGCTGAGAACACAGTCTCTCTCTGCTATCCAGCCTTGTAAGATGTCAATCATTTAAGACAAGCAGTCACTAGTCAAAGCTGGTCTAAACCAGCCAAGCAGTTCAGGAGGGATTAAACTGCACAGACATAAACAGAATCATGTGCAGTTTTATGTTACACTTTACCTCATTAAAATCTTCCTTGAAGGGATCTATTTCCCACTACTTACACTTGCCTTCCCTAGAGCTTTCCATGCGCCTGACCTTGTGCAAAACAAGTGACACATGCAGACCCAAACCAAAACTTATTACGGGGCAGTTTTCAGAATTAATTACCAAACTAAGATGACTCATGGGCTCTTAAGAAGTTTGATGAGAAAGGGAGGTAAGCTTGCGACATTGGTTTACCACAAAGCTACCTCTATAGACAGTTCAACTCTTTCTGCAGAAACCATGCTAAAGAATCAGTAAATTGGTTATTGAGTGGAAAATATCAAGTTGATTTGAAATAGATGAGCACTTAGTCATTCAGCTTTAAATCTCATCAAAATGGTGCTTCCACTGTGAATAATTAAAATCCTGCAAAAGAGAATTAAATCCTGTTAACTGGAGGTGGACTTCTTCATGTTTTTTAAGATCGGTAACATAGCTGTTTCAATTCAAATACTTACAAACTTTGTAAGACATTTGAATGATTGAAAGCAAATGGAAAAACCCTATCTGCATAGACTTAAACAAAAAATAAAATCAAAAAACCCAACAGATAAGACCTAATCTTAAAGTTGCTGGAGTGAGCACCTAAGTGAGGATATTCTGTATTCTCCCACAAAACTCCTCTGCAAGGTCAAGAACTTTTCTGTATGTACCTTCAAAGGATGAAAAATAGCAATCTGTCTCTCTAACAAAGAATATTCCAAATAAAAATACTTCAAAAGAGTGCTCTGTGGTAGTAAAGGCCCTACAATCCTGTAGACAGGATAACAACAGCAGGCTCTCAAAATAGAATAAACCGTTTTGTATAAGTCAATTCTAGAGGACGGTACCGCTCTGACTATGATTTTGCATACAGAACACTAAATGGCAGAAGGATAAACAAATGTAGCTCAGGATCTACCTTTTCACTCTGCACAAAAACAATTCCCTTCTCCTTTTCAGTACACCCCTATTTTATTCATATAAAACACTAATAAAAATTGCATTCTGAAAAACATCTCATGATTCTTATGCAAACAAGTTCACTGTTAGGTTGCTAATATAAGGGTATAACATAAGAAGGGAAATTATCAATAGCTTTAATTATTAAAATTAATGTTTATACCGTATTTTAAAAGAAAACCATGCCACAATACATTGGAAAAATTATGATTATATTTGATTCAGTACAGTTGTTGAAATAATAATCTGCATGATAAAAACATAGAGTATCTTACTCCGTTTGTTGTCAATTCTCTTGCTTTTTCTCCTCTGATTAGCTTTTGCATACTCATTCAGAATTATTTCTTGCCATAAGATAGTTTCTAGATCCTGCTTGTCTTCAGAAGGAGATTTCTGAATTTTACTGACAAGAGATTTGCTTAGAATCAACAAAAATATTCTCTATATAAATCAATGTTTACAGTAGAGCTAAGAATTTGAACATATTTGATTTAAAAAGGAACACTGTAATAGCAGGCTAACTTAGCACTGAATAAGGAGTAAATCAGGAGAGCAACTAATTCCCAGGTCTTTAAATAAAGGGTATAAATCTTTCCCTTTGATCATTTACAGTCATTCAAATGACAAATGAGTACTCCACATGCATTGTATTACATTAATATATAAAAAAATAATTTAAGAATTATTATGCATAAATTTCCCATACTTAAAATACTTAGCTTTGTTTCTCTTTATACTGCCTCTGTGAGCCATTCCTGCTGCTTCTTCTGGTATTTGGTGATGAGAGGAAACAATCTCTGTACTTTCCTGAGGAGGTCTCACTTACCTTGATGCTGTTTGGGCTGTTTTTGCACAACATGTTGCAGGCTCCACTGAATATGAATGTCCCTCACCAGTTTGTTTTTCACTAAAGGTGGCATCCAAGCAATCTGATATTACTTCTTTCTCTCTCTGCTGACCACCCACAGGCTGTGACAAAAAAAAAAAAAATATTAGAAGCAACTGGTAGACATGAAGTTAAAACAAAGGCTGTATATAAAAGAGCTCCAAGAATACTCTTTTAAAAATTGTATGCCCACAGAGAATTGAGGGATTGCTTAAGTGAATAACTGGAATTCTACAGGTATGAAAGACAGAGGCTGCCACAGGAAAGGCAATCCTGAAGTAGTATGCCATGCAATGTGTTCCTGGCAGAATTAACCAAGAGAATTAGGCTACTCAGAGTCACAACTTAAAATATAAATCTAGGCTGGATGACAGCAAACAAAAGTTGTTCTATCTGAAAGTTATTTGACTGGACATTTGAAATGACAACAGATTAATTTCAGTTTCCTATGGACATGAGCTCCTGTCCTAAAAAATAAGATGATGCTTCAGATGTCTTAAGATTGCCCATACTATCTCACTGCTGCAGAAGCCTAAAACTTTACACAAGGTGAGATCCATGTTTCACCTGAAGTTCAGTAACTCCCAGCTGAGCAGTTATTTCTAAAGATACACCATCCCTGAGCTACAGCCACTACAGCTGAGATTCACTTCACTTACCTTCAACCTTCTAAAAGCCAGGAAAGTAGATGACACTAGGCATCATCATTACCCCACCATTTGTAAAGAGGAAGAGCTACTCTGAGATGATAGAGATTCACCTCATCCCAAATTGTGCAAAGGGGAACATAAATGATTCATGCATACCAGAGACTTAACTCTAATCCCACCCTAAAGACAGGTCACCACATGGCAGTTAATTGGAGTTGCTTGAGTTTGTTCACTGTTTTAGCTATGTGACTGCAACATGCTGCCATGTATCACTCAAGCTCCTGAAAGCTGGGTTTAATTAGTTTAATACTTGAGTAATGCTGAAAGCTTTTAGGACACACCCTCAGCACAAATGCATAGAAATTCTTCCACAACGATGTGGGAGAGCTGGTTAGTCCTTTCTTGCGATATAAACACAAATGGAGACTGCACTGATTTTTTTTTTTTTTTTGATTGACATATTTAACAAAGAGGTACTAAAGAAGGGAATTGCCTTCCTAGAAGTGGTCCCTCTGGGTCAAGAGATAATGCAAGTTAACATGGGAGCTGGGGTCATTTAGCCTGAGGAAAAGGAGTCTCAGCAGTGCCTTTACTTGTTCTCTACAATGACCAAAAAAGAGTTTGTAGTGAGGTGAGGGTTGGTCTCTTCTTCCAGGTAAAAGCAATACAACAAGGGGAAGTGGCCTGTCCTACTGCCAGAGAAGGCTTAGATTGAGTATAAGGAAATCTTTTTTCACTGGAAGCGTGGCTAGGACTGGAACAGGCTGACTAGGGAAGTGGTGGAATCACCATCCCTGGAAATGCTCAAAAGACAGGCGGATGTGGCACCTGGGGACACGGCTCAGTGGTAAACACAGTGGTTCATGGTTGGGCAATTGGACTTGATGATCCCAAAGGTCTTTCCCAATCTTAGTGGTTGTACAGCAGCTGGGGAAAGTCAAATACAATATGTTAGAAAACTATCATAGTTGTACTTTCTATGGATCCACATCTGCGATGGGAGCAGGGTTAGAGAAGGAGAAGAAAACACTTCAAAGAAAACAAACCCCATGCTTGCTTTATAAGAGACCATATACTAAAATATCTGGCATATCCAGCATCCTGACTGAATCCACATGTCAGTACAGACTCTCCTCTTTTGGATTCTAGTTTCACCACAAGAATACTCTGAAGAAAGAAGGGTGAGAAAAGACCATGGTGAACAGTATACTGTCACAATTAAATAGTTACTAACAAATTAACTGGGTTTTTTTTCTTAGTAATTTGCCTCCTTACCTTCTGCCTTTAAGAACACCAGATAAAGGCACAAAGAAAATATGAGGTTGATTGCTGTTTGACAAGAGGGTAGAGATCTCCATTACCACAAGACTCTGCTTCTCAATTTTAACTGCAATTTTGAGTAAATCTATACATAGCTGTGCTAAAATTTTCAGAAATCAATATGTCACTGAAAAAGCTTTGTAAAGTGCTATGGTTCTGAGACAACTGGCCTACAGACCTTTCAGCACCTTGAAATTAGCCATCATTGTGGCACATTTAATGTGCTACATTTACAAGCTGATATATTCAGTTAATACTACCAGGAAAAGTCAGAAAGAACTCATAGTTTTTGGATGCTTTATGCCGTTGTGGGTTGATAACTCCCTTAAATACCCAGCTTTACATGACTGATCATTGATTTGCAGCTCCAGACTATTTGAATACAATACAGAGCACAGAATCAGGCCGCAGGTTTAAAAAAGATGCTTAATATACTCTGCAGCATAAATCTATGTCTCCTATCTGTCCTTCTCTTTCCCTGATTATAATCCAAACAGGAAGAAACTATGGCTTTTCTTTCATGCTCCTCTCCATATTTTTGCATTGGTGTTACTAAATAGAAACGACACGTTACAGACCACCTTCACAGCACAAGAAGCAACAGGAAGGATCACATGTCTTCAGTATGTCTTGCATAGGCAGAACTATGCACAATAAATACATGTTTAAATACATGTGTAAAATTCCCCTCTGAATAATCTTCCTAGTCTATAGTAAAGACATAGCTGTAATCTAGTTTGTAATACTTGCAAAGCATTTGCATTTACAGCAGTGAGAACTACAACAAAAGAAAACAGCACACTATTGCCTGTATCATAAACAGAACAGTAGGATGCAGTAGGAACCTGGAGATGGAATTGGCTGGTATATACTGGTATGCTACAATGAAATAACAGAAAAATGTTTTGGAGAGAACATGAGACACAGAAGATGTACAGGTAGTCTAGGAGTTTCTGAAAAAACCCAGGCTGATTCTAGGTTAGCACCTAGGTTTGTTATTTGACTAGATCAAGTCAATAAATTAACTTCACAAGGATTTCCCATCCAGCAAGCTTAGCTATTTTCGTAACATGAATACATGCAAACAGGAAATACAAAATACAATACTGGACTTTTAAAACAAAAACAACTAAAATTACTTAAACATGCAAATTATGATGCTAGTTTATTCTTTACTAAGATTCCCATCTTCAAGTAATTTGGCTACTTGATGTAATATTTTATGATAAACATAAAATTTCAAATATGAATTAAACTGTGGTTATACTTGCTCATTTGTTGTGCTCTGTGAGTTCGGTCCTGTGAAGGCATTTATTTCTTCCACCTGAATTGCAGCAAGTCGAGACTCCATCACATTTGTTATTTGAGTACAGTCATCATCTACCTGCAGAACACTGGTTTCTGAATTTAGCTGCTCTTCCTTGGCGTTGAGCTGTCTCTCGTTTGGCACTACAGGAATGGCAGCTTGTACCATTGCTCCTGACAAGGCATTCAGAGGCGCCACAAGCTCTACGGGCAGGGCATCATTGCTCTCAGCTGCTGATGGATCGACAGAAGAGGCATGACCCTGACACTCTAACTTGTCAGGCAATGGGTTTTTAACTTTAAGACTCTCAGAGTCACTAGGGTGTCTCAACAAATCACTGATGTCAACTTCACTAGTCTCTATATTCTGTTCAGTGAATACATCCACAAAAATCTTCCCTGGGGATGACAGTGAAAGATCTGTATCATTATTAAGGGAATGCTCTTTTACTGTGTTATCTGTGTCAATAATGGTCACACAGGTTCTGTGGCAGTTATCTAAAACAGGTGGAAATGTATCTTCTGGTGTCTGTTCCTCTTGAACTGTTATTATGTCTTCCACAGGATCATGTAGACAGAGGCTTATTTCTGGACAGCAATCTTTATTACTTAATTTTGGTGATACCTAAAAAATTAAATTTAAAAAGTTTACAAAAAACAATAAAGCAAGTCTCACTAAAAAGCCTTTAATTAAAATTTACTTTAGAAGTCATCTCTCTTTCTATATACGTGTGTATATTTTATTATGAACTTTTTCAAAATCTAGAAGACTAAAAGTCTTTATACAATATACTAACAAGAGTTAGACTGAGAGCTCAATTTCAAAAGAAGTTTCAACTTCAGCTGTTGACTTCTACAGCAGTGAAAATCCAGGGCAAAAGAGACTAAATTTGTTTTAGTCAAAGATGTTATGTCATTACCAATGGCAATAGCAAATAACCTGAGGATGTTGTAAGGCTTTAAAAAAAAGTCATCAAAAATCTCTGTCACACAGAAATAATGAAAGTAAACACATTCACAATAACTTTTTGATTATGTGTTTATGTAGATTCAATACAGATATGGAGGATTTGTGTCTCACAAACTTCAGCCCAAAACCTTAGGATTTTGAGAAGTTTGCATGGTGTGGTTTCTACACTGAACACAGAGCACAAAATCATAATTGTTCTTGGAAAAGCAGTACTGGTGTTTTTCTAATCCCTTTGAGCTACATTAAACAGAAGCACCCATTCTTACATGAAGACATTGCTTTTCTAATTTTTCCCCTATCCCTGTCTTAAATGCTCCACAGAAAAAAAAAAAATATGATGCCTCCAGAGACCTAAACTTTTTTTTTTTTTTCTATATAACACTTCTATATAATAGTGCTCGTACTTAGTAATACTGGATCCAAGAAAATCTCTTTCAATGCATTTTTGGAGTCTTGCTGCCAGCAAGTGGCAATACCAGGCAATGCAAGAAACCTTTAACCACTGGTGACATGATTTAGATAAAGCTCACACACAATAAAACAGTAAGGTCAGAAATCCAACTGCACACACTTAGGTTCAGTTTGCAAGCTAGTATAAATCCTTGTTTCTTTCTTGAAAAATTATTCACCTGCTAGCTGTTTCTTATCTTTTACATGTGCATCAAATTGTTTCTAAGTACTGATTACTTCTTACTTTGCTTTATTGAATTACACTTTATTTTTACACCACTTCTCTAATTCATCCAGACTTTAAACAACTGTGGAAAAAGAAAACTTCACTGGTGATAACTTTCTCTACTTGAAGAACTATGGTATAAACAGCATGTATATGTATTACAAATTTCCCAAGAAAAAGGCTCAATGCATGTGTTGAAGAGTGTGTGAAATTTTGCAAGATTCTAAAATCCCCGAAGTCAACTGAAATTCAACCCTTAAATGTGACATGTTCACAAAACTCCAGACACAGTAGTCCAGTGGGGTCCCACAAGAGCAGAGCAGAGGGTCCACCAGGATTCTAAAGTCCTTCTCTGGCAGAGCTACTTTCCTGTCAGCTAGACCCCAGCTGTACTGGTGCTTGAGGTTATTTTTCCTCAAATGCAGAACTTTGCGTTTCCCTTTGACAAATTTCATGAGATTCCTCTCCTCCCAGTTTTCCATCTTTGCAGGTCCCTATGAATGACAACACAACTGTCTGGTCTATCAGTCATTTCTCCCAGTACCATCTCTGAACTTGCTGATGGGTACTGTGTGCTCCATTTTCCAGGCCACTAATGAAGATTTTGAACAATAGTGGCCCCACTATTGAGACACCATCCACAACAGAAATCAGTGCTGCTACATCATCAAAACCAAGAAAACTCAGCAAGACTAATTGTGAGGTGTCAGAATTCTTTGCACAGATGATAACTTACAGATTTTGTGTTTTCAGGGATACACAAAACTAAACTACTCAGTGACTCACTGCTGGTTGTCAAGGTGTCTCTCCTGAGCTTGGTTCAAATCAATACATGGAAGCCTGTGATGGTCATTGGTTCATCTCACTGAAGATCCTTCTGCAAGACTCAGACCTTGCTAGGGCTAACATCAGCCAATAACCAAAAAGTAAAATCCACTGTAGTGATTATTTCCAGCCTTCTTACTCCAGCCTTCTAAAATATCTTCTCTGGAGATACTCCCAATGCATTCAATCTGCCCATTCTCCAGAGGCTATTAATAATAGGGAATCTCTGTTTCAAGGCATTTAGAGTTTGTTCTATGGGACTAACCCTGTACAATGAGAATGTTTCATTTAATAAACTTATAGTTTTTTATTAATAGCGGTATATTTTTCAGGAAAGAATATCCTTAGAGATTTCATTTTTTCGCCTTGGTTCTGAGATGGAATATTTTACCCTGTCATCACTCATATTTGCTGGAAGACATGAGCAATAAGGACAGTAGAAAAGAACAGCATTTTACTCTGATAAGGACAGTAGACTAGAACAGCACAGCCTTGGAGAACTAGATCAAGGATGTGACTTAGACAAACAGAAGCCATACAAAACACAAGCAGGATGTCAGCTCAGTTCTACAAGCCTGACGAAGGTATGCAAAACAATGATACTGTGCTTATTCAAAAGTAGGGGTCAAGGAACAGGCACCTAAAAAGGACATGGGACATTGAAAACACACAAAGAAAACCCTAAGGAACCACACAAGGACTTCTGATAAGGGGTGCAATTATGTAAATGAAGTAATTGTAAATTAAGCACATCAAGTAAGGAGGGATAGCTAATGAATGTGGGATTGGTGTATATGATAAACACTGTTCACTGGACGCTCAGGGCACTCAGTGGAGTGAAGGATCCTCCAAGTGAACCACTGCTGCAGTAAAGAATGACTGTTCTCAGATATTCACAACTGTGTTAGAAAGTTACTATCTGGCCAATTTTGGTATCAACATTGGTTTCAAATCAGCCTTTGATGAATTCTACCAAGAACTGCTTTTCCCCTGGCATAAACCTCAAAAAGGATCCTTGAAAAATGCCAAGTAAAACTGATTTATATAGAACTCAAACTTTTTATTTGTAGGTACAAATCAATGGGACTAGATGGTACAGTCATAATGATATGACATCTACATTAAGCAGAGTCTTTCACAGCAGAAACTCCGCTACTACCTATTTCTGACCATAAGTAAGACTCTCCCAAACAAAGGACAGTTACAGATAACCTCTTCCTCCTCAGAGTCCTTCCTGCCTGTCTCACAGCTTTCATCAGTGGGGAACATTTTAAGCTACTAAGTGTCTTCATTACTTCAGCTTAAGTAACACCCCTTATAGATTCTCTCTCTTAATGATGTCCTTCCCACCTCACTTTCACTGCCATGCTTCGACCCTTGCATACTGCAAGCTTAGTAACTACAGTTCTTACCGAAAAGACAGAAAAAAAAGCTTAGCTTTAAAGTTGTTTTCAACATGCTCAGTGTCAGTGTACACAGCTATGTGCTTACCTTTTCTTCTGAATCCTTTTGAAATCCGTTCAATTTGCTATCTAAATTTAGGAGAACAGAAAAATAGTTCAGTTTTACTTTCCACTTCTGAAAGTTCTTATAATCTCCTAAAAAAATGGCATGACTTCCTAATTAAGGCTTAAGTTTCAAACCTTAAAAATTACTATAGTCATGTTCCCCTAAGGGGAACTGACAATAAAATCTCTGGTTAGGCTCTCTTAGTAACCAAATAATATGCCAGAGCTATTTTGTCACATTTCTTCACTGTAGTTTAGAGTCCTGTGTTTCCAAAGACTATCAGCAGATGGGATTGCCACCCATTTCACATGACAAGACCTAGCCTCTGCCCTCTCTAATTACAGTGCAGTTAGACAATACTGCTGAAACAATCCAATAACTTACTGCCTCTGGATAACGATGATCCCAAACCCCCTGATCTCATCACCTTGTTTCAACATTCATGTGACTCTCTCGCAATTTCCTAATCAGAAATAAAATGAATGTTTTTCTGTTGGATTGCCAAAAATAAACTCAAGTGGAAGACAGCAAAGCAGATGGGTTAGTCCTGCACTTTTGGGAACACTGAGGAATGGAAGTACAACTTATTTAGCAGCACATGCCATACAGACCTGAGGAACAGTAGCATTTTTGTTACTCTTTTCTTACAGATGCCTCTGATTCTTGGGTATGTTAGAAAGAAGCAAGTAGGAACCCTCCATGACCTTTTTACCTTACACATCTATAAGGTATTTAAGCACCATGTGGCCTGTAACCCTCGTCAGAAAACTCCACAGCAATTAAATAATTTTAATACTGGCATGAGAATACAGATATTTCTTCCAACAATCCTAACACAGTACTTACAAAAACAGAACTTGCAGTCCATGACTACAAAAACTGAACAACTGTTGTAAAAAACACGTATAGTCAGATTCTGTGTAAACTTACATGGATACTCATCTTCAGCTTATCAAATTATTTTCTCAAATGATTTTGCCACAGCTGGAGCAACTCTTAGTTTTGTACAAATACAACATACCTACAGAATTATTCTGCTCTTCTTCTGCTGCAGAATTTAATGAAAAACGAGGCTGAGAAATATTTTCAGTAGGTGATGAATGGTTTATCCAATCCCTAGGATTAAATAATACAATAAAAAATTCTTAAAGAATTGTAATCTGCTCATCTTAGGAACATTTTTACAGTACTTTGAATTGGCTACTATCTGGGGAAACAGCTGCAGTTATTTCAGAGGTGTACTTTTCTTTACAAGGACATGCAATAAATAAGACTTCTGGATTTCCTGTGTGGAGCTAGCAATGTTGAAATATTTGTTCTCTAAGTGAAAAAAAATGGCCTTTTCTATTCTTTATTACTTCTTTCTATATTTCTGTTATAAATCTATCTTCCATAGTTTCCAGGAACAAAAAGCCTAATATTATTTATTACAAGTTTTTATCTGTCTAATGCTTTTCCCCAAGTTCCGTTATTCTTGTTGGTTATGTTCTTAAACCATTTAAGGTAGTATCCCCAACAAAAATAAATCCAAGTACAGCTTGATCCATATTGGACAATGAACTACTGCTGACATAAATACAGATCCTTCACTAAGCAAACAAGAAAACTGTTTCTTAATAGAACACTGGAAATAAAATAACATACAAACAGAAGTATGTAACAGGATTATTTAATTACATTATGCCTGACTGGAATTCCTATGTAATGTACTTTACTCACTTCAGTAGGGATTGAGACTGGTCAGATGTGTATGCCTCTTGAAGTACCTGGAAGAAGAAAAAGCTTAACAAGTTAGTAAGTACTTAACTTTTTATCTTCTCAGTTTTATTGCAGGCTTATCTTCTTCCTTCTGTAATTTAGTTGGGAAATGGAATTCTTAGATCCAATTATTACATACATTTCTACTAAGATACAAAAGCATTCCGCTTAAACCTTTTTTTTTACTGTTTGACAAAAGGGTTAAAAATAAATCAAGACTATAGAAGAAAACATTCACCCACAAGGAAAACAAACTGTTGCAAGAAAGGTATGATTGCTCCAAACTTAAGATGTTTTATACATCAAAGGACCAAAACACAAGGTAAGTTAATTTCAACTCACAGTTTCAATCCTTCTTTGATAACTTTTTCATTAAATAAGACAGGGTGCTGTTCCAAAGACTGTGATGTTTACTATACTGCTCTCAATATCCCTATAAATACAGTATTTAAGGAACTTCAAGACTTGCACATCAGCCAGTTCTAAGTGGCAGAGCTGCCACAAACCAACACAGGAAAGAGCAGGTGGGTAAGGAGAGCACTGATGTCACAGCAGGAGCCAAATTCCAACTCCTTATTACAAAGACCTTGGATCTTTTTTTCATACCTTTGCCAAAAATGCAGTGATCTCCCTCACTATGGAAAAAGGAGCCTTTATACAAAGTCTAAGGCAAACTAGGAATGATTAAGATATTCAAGTGAACTGCAGAATGGTTCTCTCACCAATTAGCTGAGACTGGGTATTACTAGTGGACTATGCACACACTGGCTGCAATTTTAAACAAATCATTGACTTACAGTGGACATCATTAACAGCACTAGACGACTCTAAGAGCACCTCGGTGTGGACACTAAGTGACAACTTCTCTGGCTTACACAAGGTACCAGCCACACAGCAAGAACAAACACCTTAACAACTGCTTCAGGAGCAGGACATAGAAATTTACCAGTAGCAAGGACTGCTAAAAGGCTCCCAGGAACAGAACAGATTCTTTAGTTTGTGCAACAATTACTGACTGATGTAATTCCAAAACATGGCAATGAGATAGTTTGCAGAAAGTTATTTATTTTGCTTAAATAGACCCTTAAGGCGAGTCAGCCTGAATATTTATACAGAACATGATCCAGAGATCAAGCAAGGTTAGGAGAATACCAGAGCAGCTACTAAACCTCTCTAACTGGATAACATTGCTCAGAGAAGTGCTTTAAAATGTCAGCAAACTAACACCACAACTCAGATGAAGAAGCTGTTTTGTCTGCTAAAAATTAGGTTCTAAGCGAAATCAGTGTATTGGTCACTGGTTGAGAGATGTTCTCAAACCACGTACATTACACATACTGTATTTCTGACCACTGACTGAAGTACTGGAAACACCCTTTCATCCTGACCTCATTTTTGGTGAAGAAATCCCTGCAAAATCTTGGTAATTTTTCTCACTTGAACACTTAAATTTATATATGAGGGGACTCTGGATGTTTTTCAAAAAAAGACTGATGCTTAAAAGCTGTTAGGTGTTACCTAACAACTTTTGGTGCTTTTCACAAAACAGTGTAAGGAAAAAAAAATATAAAAAAAGGGAAAGCACAAACTTACAATCATTACACCTGCCTGAACAAGCTATAGAATACCATGTTAACAGATAATGAAAATGACTTGTTGAAAAGAACCTGAATCCTACAAAATCTATATATATATATATGTCTACTGCATCTCTGGTAAATGAAAATTCTTAATTACAGTTTTTTCCATTATGGAATCAAAGACACGACTTCATATCTTAAGTCTCCCACAACCCATCTGAAGTACAAAAGAAGCTAAGACTCTCTGGAACAACTGGAACAGATGTTACTTTTCCTAAAAACATTCACAGCCATTCACTCTGCACGGACTCATATCACATCACATGCTGCAATCATATATGCTGCATTCATACATGATAATTTCTGAGGACAAACTAGAAGGAAAGCTTCTATGATAGCACATTCCATGCTGGCTTTTCAAGTGGTTGAAGAGCCACATTGGTGCAATGTACACATGTAGGTATCAAAGACAACAGGCCAAGACCACTTCTTAAAGTATTCAGTAAAAACTTTACATTTTAAACTGCCCCCAAGCTGTGCATGACCAAGCTGCCAGTGTCTTGCTATACAGGTTTCACCAAAACAAAAATACTAAGAATTAGCCAAACTATTTGGTGAGAAGTACTAGGTTTCTTTGCTTTTCTGACTTTTTCAGTGGACTGGGCATCTGTCCTTAGACTTGGGAATGGCTAATCTGGTGAGAACCAGGAAGCCAAAGGTTAAGGTTACAAAGCAGCTAGTCACATCATCTCCAAGAGGGGAAAGGAAAGAGCAAATGTGTACTTCTCTTATTCCCTTCATCCTTAGAAAATAACTACAAACTTCAGTCAAGACAACCCTCAGACATGCAAGGAGCAAAATAAAGTTATGGAGAAAAGTTTCTGAAATAACAGAATCTTTTGGATTTTGTTCACTGTTTCTCACACTGTCAGTTGAGAAAAAAATTATTTGCAATTCTAGAATAAGCTGTAAAACAATTTACTTCAGTAGAAAACATGTATTTTTTCAATGTACCTTTTGTCATCAAGAAAGCAGTCTAGCTTTTTTTAGAAAAACTCACTTTTACCAGATTAAGGATACACAGACTGTAGGCTTTGGATTGGTGAATCCAGGCTAAAGACAGTGTAACAGTCACAGTTAAAAGCAGAGAACCTGTTTATCTCTAATTGTTTCATGACCCTGCCACATGCAGGTGGAAAGCTAATTGCTCAACTGAATAGGAGTTTATGGGCTAGCTACCAACAATGGTAAATACATTAAAAGGTAGGCTAATTAGCAGATTAGGGAATGCAGAATTATCCACAGAGTAAAATAATTACCACATCATCATGCAAGCAGACATTTTATTCTGCATTTTGGGTTATTATCTCCTTCCTTTTGAAAGAAGCAATTGATCAACCATTGGATCACAGCTAATCTCATAATGAGTAACCCCGCATGTATTCTGGCACAGTCAACGCAGATGATTACCCTTCAGCTCCTGAAAGGAACATATCAAAAAGTTTGTGCTCCACAACTTCTTCATCTTTGTCCTGGGCTCATTCCTCAAATATAAAAGGTTATAATTTCATGAAATACCAGAGAAGACACTCTGAAACATTCCTGAAGACTATGTGCTACACAGGTGACAAGATGAAGTTCAATTCAGCTGTAAACCACCAGGCCTACTCAAGGGGACACCCAGCGGGTTTATCAATAGCTAATCATTAGATATGCTTAGAGAAGACATTACCACTGGTGGACTTACTGGTTTCATCTGTTCCGCCTTATGATAATATGTGTGGTCACCAAATTTCTGTATAAAACAGATTTCTGGAGAAAAAGCTCCTAGAAAAAAAAACAAACAAAAAAAATCCTCAGTAATTAAAATTTTGATTATCTTAATTTCTATGTAATTTTCCACAATTCCGTAACTTTTTACACAACTCAATAGCTGAGCTACATGCATCAAAACTTTTGATATGCAATAACTTGACTGGCTATATAGTCTTTCACACTAGATTTTGAATTTACATTAACAAAATAGAAATTAATAAAACAAGTCAGCAGTGGAAATTTATTTCATTTAGTGTTCCAGGACCATCCCTGATTTTGCATTGGAGATTAGGTCTTTGCTATTATTTTTTAAACTAATAACTGCAATTTTGGTAACCTGTCTGATCCATATGACTAAAATATACTTGTACTCCTAGATGACATCATTTCTTGAATGACTATACAAATTATGACCTTCTCTCAAAAAAGTTTAAAAAGAGAGAAACCCTTAGGTTTGGACCTTATGCTTGAAAACTGTTGTTTTCAAGCATATGCAAAAGATGTTGTTACTGACACTAATAAAACACTAATCAAATTAATATTTTTACTGTGTATCTCATCAACAAATTACTACTACACAAGTATGCACAAAACTGTGAATGATGAAATTCTAATTCAAACTTCCTAAATATAATATGATTCAGACAGAACACTAAAAATATAATAAAAATTACAGTTGCAGAGACAAAAACTCCCCACACAACTGTCAGACAAATGCGTACTCCACAAACTCAACACAGTCAAACAGACATGCCGCATGTATGTTGAAGGTGTCAAGGATTTAGTTAAAAGTGGACAACCAGAGGGAAGTTCAAAATGGGATGATGCTTCTCTCCACACTTAAGATTATTAAGCAACTATAAGAGGTTCAGCACTAGGAAATCACAGCCATTGGAGTTTCTGCAGATTTCAAAGGTAAGATTTGTATTAACTCAGAGCAGGTTGATAAAAAATTATGGCTCACTCAGATCATCAAACTGGCAAAAAGATAAACACAACCAAATCTGGTTGTGTCACTTAAAGTACTCTCAGTCTGAAATATCACTGAAATAAAACCTATAGGATGCAAGTCAAATGGAACATATAAAAATGTCAAGGAAGTAATATGAAACTATTATGTAACCAAAACATGCTTGCTTATGTAGCATGCTCTACGGGAGTTATTAGGGAATATTTTAAGATCTTAAAGGAGTGTGCATTCATTCGTGCTGAAAGTATTTAATGATACACTAAACATAATGCACTGAAATATCCCTACTCAAATTTTTTACGTTAAATAGAACGGATATACTAACAATATTACTGGGGTTTTAAAAATACCATAAGCACCTAGAGCTACATACAACTGTTATGCATATAGAATCCATTTATTTTATTCTGCACAAACACATACACAAGAATACATACATGTAAATAAAACTGATCTCCTTATATACAGCTCCAACACTTCCCAAACCAGGCATTCTCAGACACAGTGCACAAGAAGAACAGAGAGAACTCAACAGGAAATCTGATCAAATATTAAAAATATGATGAAGAATCCTTTAAAATATGAGCTACAATTAGGAATATAATCAAAGAGCACACAGTTCCTAAACATGAACTTCATGCAACACCCAAGTTTAAACATGGACTCAAGCAAAACCCAAAGCAACAGTTTACGGACAAAAAAAGCCACCACAGACTGAAAAAAGAATCTGTCCTACCTTCATTAATACTTATCTCAGTTGTTAAAGCAATATCCTTGTTAAGAAAAGCCAACCTTTGCAAAATAAATAAAACAAAAGGTCGTTAAGGAGTTTTAAGTATTACAGTCCTATAAACTCAAAGGGCATCTGAAAGCACCCATCCCAGCCTCTGCCGTGGAGACACGCCCAGGCGAATGCTGACACAAACAGTAAAACAAACTCAAACTCAAGGCATGTAATGTGATTTTCTGCATAGAAAACCATAACTAGGGAGGCACCTCGGAGCTTTAAGTATTTCCAAGAACTATCGTGCCACAAAGGCATCATAAAGATCTGCATGTGGTTTCAAATCCCTGCTATTTCTTAAAGGATACAAGACATAATGACATGAAAATGACATCAATGCAAAGCTGCAGGGAAACAGAATTAGCACGAACTGTATTTAATAGTGTTTATTTTCTCCGAGTTGTTTTCTGGGACGTTTCACTTCTGTTGACTATAATGTTACTAAAATGGTGGGTCCGGGGACATAAGCTCCGAGGCACACAAGGTGTGTAAAATATTTGCAGCCATTTGCAGAGCTAAGAAATGCTGGGTCCAGGAGCATTTAAAGCGGCTCTGAACAGAGGGGAGAAAACAAAAAACAAACCAAACAAAAAAAACCAAAACAAAACAAAACAAACAAAAAAAAAAAAAACAAAACAAAAAAAAAAACAACAACAAAACAGAGAGGAGAAGGAGACGGAGAAGACTCTCAGTTCGGGAGTGGCCCCCTCAGCTACCGCCCTCACGCAGGCAGGTGGGCGGGTGCCGTCCCAGCCACACCGCATTACCACCTTCTCCTACAAAACTCCTCTTCCTCCACATCACTCTCCGGTACAGAGCCCTCCACGACAGTCTCGTCGCTGTCCGTGTCGCTGTCGCCGCCGCTCGCCCGGGGCCCCATGGTGCGGCCGCTCCGTTCCCTCGGCGCCTCCTCGGGCAGCCGCCCTGCCCCCTCAGCGGCGGCCGCCATCTTGTGGCCAGCTCTCTCTGCCCCTCGGGTGGCACCGGGCTCTCAGCGCTCGCCAGCAGCACAGTGTCCCAGGGCACCGTGCTGTGTGTGGTCAGATCGGGCTCACTTCTCCGAGTGTGTGCGCTTCTGACGTTGGCATCTCAAGAGTCAGAAATGGTCGTTGCCCAGAGAGTTACCGAGTGTGAGAAGGAGGTTGCGGAACAGTGTCTTGTCTTACCAGTGAAAAAGGCCAGACAGCCTCAAAGGGGGACTCTGAATGAAGGATTACTTGGGTTCTGATTGCATAGTCTGGGGTCTTAGAGTCATGGAATGTTAAGGGGTTGGAAGGGACCTTAAAATTCATCTAGGCTCAACTCCCTCTGCCATGGGCAGGGACACTTCCCACTAGACCAGGTTGCTCGGGGCCTTGTCCAACGTGGCTTTGAACACAGCCGGTGTCAGAGCATCCACAGCCTCCCTGGGCAACCTGTTCCAATGTCTCACCACCCTCACAGGAACTCTTTCTTCCTAATATCTAACCTAAATTCTCTTTCTGTCAATTTGTACCCATTGCTCCTTGTCCTATCACTACAGGTCCTGACAAAAAGTTCCTGTTGACTTGTTGGCTACTGCTGTGCCTCCTGTCACCTGTCTGGAGCCACAGGAGCTGTTTGTATGCAATGGATCAGTGCCAATTCATGGGCTCTTAAGTCTTGCAGTGAGAGATTTGGAGCACTAACTCACGAACCACCATCTCAAGAAATCCTCCTGCTTGAGAACGGTGAGCATGCAGAAACATTAGCATGAGAAACAAGAGAATCATTCAACCAAAAGGTAGAATACTATTTAATAAGAGAACTAAGTAACTTGTAACCAGTGATCTGTGATTTATATGTTTGCTTATATATATATATATATATATATATATATATATATATACACACACACACGTATATAGTGCAAAGTTTCAAGGATTGGTGTGCTTTATTTGTGGAAAACTCCACCTTGTACCCTGCACAGAATAAACAATGTCTCCTTTCTAAACTACGTTCTGTGTCTGTGTTTAGAGAGTCCCTAAACTGGCAACACTTCTCTGCCATGGTTAAGTTGCAGGTTCATGTGCTCATGAGTGGGAACAAGTTTGAGATAACCAAATTATTAGTTGACAGTATTTTCAGCATTTGCAGTAGCACTCTTCAGTGGTCGCCTGTCAATTACAACAGCGTTTTCCTCGGGCAGAGCCGCTCTGGCTCAGCTTTGCCTGCCATCTCCTGGGCAGTGGGGCAGCGCTGCCCCCCGAGGCCACTCCCAGCACACGGCCAGGCTGGAGGCAGAGACCTCAATGTCAGTGGTGACACGTACTTGCAGAGACTACAGACCCCAAATCACCATGGTGACGCCTGCTCCCAGCGACCTTGGTAAATTAGAGTTTTTAGTATTTGACAAATCATGTCTATGGAAAAAGTGGAAAACAGAGCAGAAATACTAAAGGTCATCTTAAATGGTATGTGAATTACATATAATTGTTGAAGCTGTATGAATTGCTGTTTTGCTTTGTTTTAATCACATGCATATGCAGTTACAGCAATTGGTGCACGCATTAACAAAAAGTCCAGAAATCTCACTGCTAATACTTTACACTTTTCAGCTAATGGTGAGATACTCGGAAAAAAAAAAAAAAAAAAACCACTAAAGAAGCTATATGGGGAGATGGAAATGCAGCAGTAAATTATTAAGATTTAGAAACATCTTATCGAAGACGAGAATGAAAAGTGTATTTACAGGTTAAAAGGGCTGGCACGATTTCATCACTCACAACTACTTTGGGTGGAGTTGTTCACAAACCTTTTCATCAGCACTTCCTTTTTTGGGGTTCACATTAATGTTTCGCGGCGCAATGCCATGTGGAGCTACTAGAAATATTTCCAGGCGAGACGGCACATGTGAGATGCAGTCTGGGGAAAGCCGGGCGCGGATGATCCGCTGCCACACCCGGTGCAGGTATCTGTATTGCAGTTGAGCATGCTCAGCCGCAGGAACAGGAACGGCCCCTGGCGCCCTGCAGTGCTGTTTTGCAGGCACGTCACTCGCTGCCCAAGAGAACCACGCAATCGCTAGGGATGGAAGGGACCTCTGGAGACCATCTAAAGATCACCTAGCACAGATTACACACGAACGCGTCCTGGTGGGTCTCTCAGAGCTTCCTACGCTTCGTAAACTAAAAACTGCACTTCCTCTCTGGCCGAAAGCCACAAATATATAACTATGTCTTTGCCTTCCCCCCACCGCTTCCCCAGGGAGTCAGGGGCACCGCTACTTCCCACAAGCGGGAGCGGGAATGTCCACGCCTTTAGTGCCTCGGCAAAGCGCGGTACCAGCGGGCGCTATCGGAGGCGCTTAGGGGCCCTGGCCTAGGCCCTAACCCGAACGCGGCGGCGGGGCGCGCCCTGAGCGCGGCCGGGGGCGTGCCCGGGAGGTGGTGGCAGCGCTCCCCAAGCCGCCCAATCAGAGGGCGCGGGGCGGGGAGCGCGGCACCCCATTGGCGGACGGCCCATGGCGCGATGGCGTGTTCGCCGCTCCTGATGGCGCGTGGGGCCGCGCGGCGCTCGCCGGGCCGTTGCCGCGGCGACTGGGCGGGTGACGCGGGCGGGCGGG